>NC_063451.1:7836636-8136636 GCF_020379485.1 Brassica napus | reverse complement strand
GTCGATCCCTTGCTCTAGGGTTTAGGTTCCCTTTATATAGTCTTCTTAACGAGGGCCTTAGTCGGTTGGAGTAGGTTAAACTCTTCCTGGTTCTCCTTATCGGAAGTTTTCCTTTTCCTGGGGGAAGGGGGCGGTCTCGGGGACCGTACCCGGAGAACTCCGTAGCGGAGAACCGGGGTTCCTCTTAGTGGGGACCCAGAGGCCGGTGTCCTACCTAGGGTCTGGAGGAATTCAATACCTGAGTATTTTTCCTCGACAGTAACGTCTAACGACGGTACGACCGATCCCAAGGCACACCTACAGTCTTTCCAGATCGCAATGGGGAGAGCCAAATTCAGAGAAAGCGAAAGAGATGCCGGCGAATGCCGCCTCTTCGTCGAAAACCTCCAAGGAGCAGCGCTCGAATGGTTCTCTCGCCTAAAGCAAAGTTCCTTCGGAAGCTTTCGAAAACTCTCATCGGAGTTTCACAAGCAGAACTCTATGTTCATAGACCAAGAAACCTCCGATGTCGATCTCTGGAGCATGTCCCAAGGGGAGGACGAACCCCTCCGCGACTTCATAAAACGGTTTAAAATTGTCATGGCTAGAGTGAGCGGAATAAGCGGCAAAGTGGCAGTAGACACACTCCGTAAAACACTCTTGTACAAGTCAAAGTTCAGGAAGTGGATAACCTTGGACAAGCCGTGTACGTTCTAGGACGCACTCCATAAGGCAACAGACTACATAACCGTCAAAGAAGAGACGAAAATCTTATCGCAAAAACAAAGGCTCACGAAAACTTCATCGAAGGATCCTAGGTCAGATCATAAACCTAAAAGGAGAAACCCTCGTTACGACAAAATGTCTATCACGGGGAAGAGGAGACCCAGGGAGCGCATAACTACGCCATCAATTCAGGACCAGAGCAAGGCCGGACGACGGGAAATACATGGACTCGGAATCCGAATTACGACGAGAATGCCTTCTGCGACTTTCATCAGGCCCGTGGACATTCGACCGTAAACTGCAAGGTTCTCGGTGCCAGGTTGGCGACAAAGCTGCTTGTAGGAGAACTCGCCGAAGTTTCTTGCGTAAAAGATCTCGTCCGCGACTCAGACCGCCCTCCAAGAAACGATAAGGCCCCTCAAACGGAGAACTCTCACCAAGGGAACCTTTCAGGAGAAAAGCGCGGGAGAAGGCAGGACGAGAAGGGAAATGACAATAGTCACCGCATAGTCAATATGATCATCGCAGGATCACAGTACTGCAGCGATATCATCTCCGCCATCAAAGCTTATGAGCGCAAAGCTGAGACAAGCGAAAACTCGCTAACCTGGTCCACGCCTAGCAACTCTCCGAAAGGAGCGATCACTTTCGATGAAGAAGAGCCCGGTGATATCACTCAAATTACTCTAAGGAGTGATTTATACTCTCTCAAATAAGAGGTCGAGTTGTAGTACTTAGAGATCGAATCCACAGGGGGCTACGGAACCTAATGAATCTAAATGATTTGTTAAGTAGGAAGTTTTTAAGATTTAAAATGTAAATTTGCAGTTTTGGTTGAGCAAGTAATTGCTCGATTGATTGGTTGAGATTTTGGTGCTTAAAAGGAAATAGCTAGACTTAGGGTTTCTATTCATGAAACTTGGAATTATAATCCTACAGATGCCTAATGAGTTGCATGCATGATAATGTAAAGCCCAACTATCAATTCAACAAGTCCATCAGCTATCACATGTTTGAACTCGTCTATTAACTAGATCTAATGACCCAAACAAATGTGTTCAATCACTAGCAGTGTCGATCGATAATCCTATAGGGATATCGGTCGATACACCTTTCGCTCCGTCGATCGATTATCCAATATGAATATCGATCGATGCGTTTCTAGTTAAGCTTTATGCACGGGTTGAATGAGGCTTACTAAGCTCACTACATCAGCTCTCGCCTTACTCTTAGCAAGAATCTTAGCTCAGTTAGAATGTTTTCAGTATGAGAATGAAGCTATCGATTTTATCTATCAATCCTAGGGCAAGTTCTAGGTAGCTAATCTAGAAACCGGAATTAATGAATAATCCTAATGACAATTACCACAACTCAGCAATCTATAGTTGGGGCTAATCCCATATAACCTATTTAAATCGTAAATCTAACAGTGGAACTACTCAGATATGACCAAGCAATTCATGAAAGCAATTAGGTTAGAAAACTTCATAGAATAGTAAAATAGATATTAACGGAGTTCCAATAAAAAATTATAACTTTGGATCTTCTCTCCAATCAATCACAATCCTAAAATCTTTTGCTGAAAGTAATAAAACTAAAAACACAGAAAAGCACACTTTGACTCTAACATGGTGGCAAAGCTTATATAGTTAAGTTAAAACTCGTCAGGGGTAATCTTGTAAATTGGTGAAAACTTGGGCTTCAAGTCGGCTGTGACCAAACGGGCTTTCTGCGTGCTTCGTTGTCGATCGCTGTCCAACTGTGAACATCGATCGATATTCCTCTCCCAATATCGACCGATGGTCGAGCTCGATGGTCATCTCGGGTGCTTGCTCCAAATATCTCTAAAATGCTCCAAAATCATCACTTATCTCCAAATCACTCCTGATCTTATAAATATAATAAATAGACTCTATAATATAATAATAGATAGTAAAAACACCTATAAACCATGGACGAAAATGGGTCAAATCCATGGTCTATCAACTCCCCCAGACTTACCCTTATGCTTGTCCTCAAGCAAAACAAACAGACAGTCTCTCTGAAAGAGGTTTGAAAACAGCAGGGACTCACATGATTTAAAACTTAGAATCATCATCTCTACAATATTGCAATCTACATCTAAAAAGTCCATATTACAAAAGCACATTATACCATATCCTAGCTTAGCAACCAAATTCATCTAGCCAACAACTTAGAAAATCTTGTCTGACATTCCCCTCAACCAACCTCATTTCTTAGCATAAGTAAAAGTGTAGGCTTTACCTTGGGGGTATCGATCACATGATGCAAGGAATTTCAAACAAGTATCTGGACCTGCAGGTAAACATTAGTTTATATCCTCTCTCTCTACTAATTTCTCTCCTAGTCAAAGGCTGCTTATATTTGCAAGATCATTTACCTAGATTGGACAGGCTTCCATGAATCAAGTCTTAATGGTGGTTGCCACCAAGTCCTGTTAACTTCTTTTTGACATATATCCTAGGATTATTTGTGAAGCAAGCCTTAATGGTTGTAGCCACCAAGTCCTGTTATAATCCTTTCCTAAATAAATCATATGAAGTAAGCTTTAATGGTTGTAGCCACCAAGTCATGTTCGAATCCTTTCCTAAATAAATCTCTAATATATATAAATATAAATATAAATTTTTTTTTGCAAAAATAGAGAGAGAGAGAGAGTGATAAATCTATCTACACAAGGCTTTACCTTCGAGACTTGTTTGAAGAATCTGATCTCATGTATACCAAGCCCCAAGACAAGCAGTTGTGTCAAGTTTAGTGTTGGAGGTTAGCTTTGGTTCCTTCAAACAATCTCAGCAAGTGCAACATAGTTGACAGGTTGATCCACTTTAGTATCTTTAGTACTATCTGCAATTAGTAAGTCTAGAATGGTGCTAAAGAGTGGTTAGATAACAAGCAAAAATCTAATAAGTTCATTATCCCCTTCTTGACTCAATAAAAACTTTATGTTTGAAAATATATTTTTTATAATTCATAAATAAACTAATATCAGTAAACCTCCCCCAGACTTAAACTACACTGTCCCCAGTGTAAATTCAGTCGGAGTTATGGTGATAATAAATCATAAGTACTCAATGTAACAAGTTAGAACGATATACCAGACCGAAATGGATGTCGACCGATGTAAGGATGTTGATATCGGTCGATGCAGATGCTGTCCTGTCGATCGATGTCGACAGTGTCTCATCGGTCGATACTTAGGGCATTCGTCTACTCGGATCTGTTTGTCTCTTTTTTTTTAATGACCTGCAGAAAGCCAACATAAATAATATATTAATAAAAAATAAATAAATATTACCTAATAGTAGGTTGCCTCCCACTCAGCGCTTTGTTATAGTCATTTAGCTTGACTTTTGAGGTGATTGGGCTAGTGATGTTGAAAGTTGTCACTTGTTGGGAAACAAGTCTCCATATCTTCTTTGCGCTTGTTGAACCATGTACCAGTGAAGTCTCTCATTGCTTCATCTCCTATGCGCCATTTGTTCTTCATTATTGTAGTTGCATCTTCTTCTTCTGCAATCTATCTGCAAGACTCTCCAGATTGAACTGATGTCTCATAAGTCTGGCGTATGTGTCAACGGAGATCTCCTCTCCATGGTTGTGTGTATCAGACATGTCGGATGTTATCTTCTGTACTAGCCTCCCTTGGTTTGAAGCTCTGTCGAGCGATATCTGTTGATGAATGTTGGTTGATTTGTTGTTGCTTCTGTGGATCGATGGTGATGCTTCTGGTTGACGGACAATGTAACTCTGAATCTCCACCAATTCCCCTTGAATTGCTTCTATCTTTGAGGTCAAAGCACTAATGCTAAGATCCATTGGGAAATAGATGTCATCACATCTCCCATCAAGCCTCTCTTCTGTAGATTCCAGAGCTCTGTAGATCCATTCTACTATCTGATCTATCTCTGCCCTGGTGTGGGTGTGGTGGATTGTCGTCGACCGATGCTAGTATGCGGTTGTCGATCGATGTGCGTAAGCAACTGTCGATCGATGTGTGTAAGTGGTTGTCGATTAATGTAGGTCGAGCAACGTCGGTCGCGCTCTGAATTCTGGCTATGTCTTGCTTCATCTCCTCCATGCAATTAGTCAGCCACCTGATACTATCATTCAGTGGATAGTAGACACCATCAAGTTTCATCTGGAAGGCTTCTTTGTTCTTCTCGTGTTCTCCATAGACTCCATAGAACATCTCATTGATCTCGTCCTTGGTGTAGATCTCTGGTACCAGCTTGGTCTGTGTGAATAAGCTAGCATGTTCAGGAAGACATATGTAGCTTGGCTCATCTCTTGAAGCTCTTTCCAAAAGTCTTCTGATATCTCTGTTCTGAACACGAATGGTGTGTTCATCTAGATCTCTGGCGCATCCCTGATCATCTTTGTATATTCTATACTCATCCTTCTCTTCCCAGTAGAATCTCCTGGTACCCAAAAGATCGAAAGCTCTTCTGCCGAATTCTGGCCTTCTGTCGACCGATGTTGGGACGTCAACGTCGATCGATGGTTGAGTTTGATGGAAAGTCCTTTGTTTGAAGCTTTTGTCTATGCCGCTAGCTGTGTCATAGGACTCTTTCTGTTGGTGTTCTGGAATGTTGCGTTGATGTATGAACATGTTGGCTGCTCCATTAGTTGTCTGAAGGATGTCTGCGATGTCCTCTCTAGATACATGCAGTGTACGTTCGTCTATTGCTCTTGCGTAGCCATCATTTTCAGATTTGTTAGAGCAGCAGATAATGTTCCGTTTTTGGTTTTGGACGGATGTCGATCGATGTTGTGTTGTTGATGTCAATCGATTTTGAATCATTGGTGTCGATCGATGGACGGCTCTCCCTGTCGATCAGATGGCTGAAACGTGTTCTTTCCCAAATAGTTGCTGCTCGATTTTGATCTGTTTCATCGCGTCTTTGCATGTTGAGAAGCTCCACGTATGTGAAACCCTCATTAAGTTCATCATCTCCTTGATCACGGTATGCTGTCTCTACTGATAGCAATTATCTGCCCAACTGCCAATTGAGTAATATCCGTCTTTGGTAGCGTCGACGTTAGTATCGATCGATGGGAAGTAGGCGTTGTCGGTCGATACTCGAAGGTGGTTTGGTTGGTGAGGTTGAGTGTCGATCGATGTTGAACTGTAGTTATCGATCGATGGCGACTTCCTTTTCCAAGAGGAATGATGGATAAGTCTATCTTCCTCGTCAAGAGTCTCTCGTTGCTCTATAGCTCGTTCTTCCTCATAATATTCATCATATGCTTATGTATGCATGGTGTGTATTGCCATAGTGGGAATGTAGTAGTCGTTCTCCCAATCATCTAGACTTTTATCGACCGATTCTTCATGTGGGGTGTCGGTCGATTTCGTATGGGCACTCTCGATCGATGTTGCAGTGTGAGTTTTGATCGACGCTGAGTATTCTGTCTCGTACTTGGCTCCACAGTGGCAAGCTGCAGTGATTCGTGGATCATTGATTCTTCTGGAGGTCGTCTGTGGCTTCTTGGCTGGGAGAGGGTCGTAGTGGGCATTAGGATCGATGAGTGTTAGACACAACTGGTTGGTTTGCAAGTTGCACACTGCTCCTACTGTTGACAAGAAGGCTCTCCCAAGTAAAAGAGAAGAGTTCCAGTTCAGCTTGATGTCCAAGATGTGGAAATCTACTGGAACTAGGGCATTACCAATCTGCACCTCTAGGTCTCTCACAATTCCTCCTGAGTTCCTCTGTGAACAATCCAAAAAAGTGAATAGTTCCTGTGAAGGCTCCACTTGCATACCTAGATGGTCTGCCATAACCCTAGGTAGGATGCTGCCTGATGCTCCTGTGTCGCACAAGGCATGTGGGAATTCAATACCCTTCACCGTGCAAGGTATTGCAAATTGCCCAGGATCACTCTTCTTCTTCAATGTAATCCTCTTCCTCATCTTTTCTCTAGCTTAACAGAACATTCTCCTAATGTCTTCTCCTGTCTCTCTAGTTTCTCTGAAGAACATCCACAATCTGTGGGTATAATAAGCTTCATTGAATGGCTTATCTAAAGGAATCCTGAAGACTCTTTTTCGGAAACTTTCCTTTTCCTTTTCATTAGCCCCCCTCTTCAGATGTTTCGTCACTTTTTCCTTTCTTTTCCTTAGGGTTCTTCCCTTAGAAACACTATCAACTTCCATAGGATCCACTCCATCATATGAAACTGTCCTGACGGTCTCCGGTGGGTTTTCGGAAGGTTTGGGTTTGGGCCTGAGTGCATTAAGACGTGCAATATCTATCTTTGGCATCTGCACTTGGTACGTAATAGGTTTTCGTCGATCGATAGGCGTTGGAGGTTGTCGATAGATGGTGGGGTCAGAATGTCGATCGATGTTTTCGTAGACATGGCTGGGCGGATGTGGATGTTTTGCTGCGAACTCCTCGTGAGTCATGATCCTCACGACTTTGCAAGATTCGGTTGATTCCGTAGGTGTTGTCGGGCGATGTCCAGGAGAGGACGTCGATCGATTTTGGATAACCTCTGTCGAGCGATGTTCGTGGCTTAGCGTCGATCGACACCAATATGATCCGCCGAAACTCATCAGACTTTCTACTTCAAAATCTCCTTCTTGCAGCTTCTCTTCCTTCACCACTTGCCAGAAATCATCCTCAGTGATGGCATTCACATGGTGTCTAATCACATCATCTTATACCCCTTCTGTTAAGGCTCCCTGCCTCTTAACAGCTTCTCCTGTCTGAACAACCTGCATCTCTAGCTTCTTCACATGAGTGCTCAAAGTTTCAAACTTTGTGTTCAGGTTTGTGTAGACAAAATCAATCTTCCCATTGAAGTCCACCGTCATGCGCTGCTGTCCCTCTAGGACTCTATCAAGCATATCCTCAATCTTGCTCTCTTGAGTCGGCGGTGGTGGCTTCTGGTAGTAGGAGCTTCCATATCCCCTGTTGTTGATGTAGTTGTTGCTGTAGGGTTTCTGGTGCTGCGAATTCTGGTTGAAGTTACCCCTATTTCCATAGGAGTTTCTGTTTCCTCCCTGGTTCCCCGAACCTTGGAATCTAGTTCCACTGATGAAGTTCAAATCTGCTTCCTCTGCTCTACCCTCTGTGCCTACAGCCTCTGCTTCTTCAACCAAGCAGACCTGCTTTCTGAGAAGCTTGTAAACACTGTCCAGCTTTGCCTTCACCTCATCCATCTGATCATTCCCAAGGATGGTGGCAGATTTCTTCCTCTCAAAGTCAGTGTTCTTGGTGTTGTTGTTGGATACTAGGTTCTCAATAACCTTCACTGCCTCCTCTGGATTCCTGGTGTTGAAGTTCCCATTCTAGAAGCATCAAGAGCCATCTAGTACTGCACCGCGATGCCTCTGTAGAAAGTACTGAGCAGCTGAACTTCATTGATTCCATGGTGTGGACAGTCTCTCTAATAAGACTTGAATCTGATCCAGAAGCTTTTGAATGACTCTGCAGGCTCCTGAGTGAATGTAGCAATCTTGCTCCTCAAGTCTTCAGCACGCGCTTCATCAAAGAAGTTGCATAAGAATGCATTCTTGATGGCGCCCCAGGATGTCAGAGATCCTGGTGGTAACTGCTTAAGCCAATGCGAAGCATCTCCAGCAAGTGAGTACTTGAAGAGCTTGCATAGGAGGTAGTCTTGAGAGACTCCCTCGACTTTAATAGCATATATAAGATCCTCGAACCTCTCTAGATGGTCCATAGGATGCTCGTGAGATAACCCATAGTAGGGTGTCTGTCCCACGAGTGTGTAGTACTGTGGCTTCAACTCGAAATCCCTCTGAATAGTGGGAGGGCGAATGGCTGATCGGTTGGTGTAGAACTGATATGGACGGTTGTAGTCAGCCAGCGTTCTGGTTCGAGCAGCCTTATCTATAGGTACGGTGGCTCCTGTAGCATCAGTATCAGGCTTAGGGATTGCAGCCCCCTGAGCGTATATCCTCTGACCTGCTGCATTACGCAGATGACCCTCCTGGTCATGCTGGTTTCCTCTGTCATCTCGCACAAGTATCAAAGTAGAAACCATGTCTCGCGGCTCAGTTTCGATCGATGTTAGGATTGTAGTATCGATCAATGTCGGATGGAAGATGTCGGTCGACGGAAGATGAGTGTCTTCGGTTGATAGTGGTGAGCGAGTATCGGTCGACGGGACTAGTGTCTGGGTCGACGGTGTTTGACAAAAATCGATCGATGAACATGTGGTATTATCGATGAGGAGCGTGCCTCTTTGCGGATTGAACGCTCCAAGCTTGCAGGATCTGGTTAGAACAGTAGCTGAGTTTCTTTGTTGCTTCTAGTACTGCTGGGCATGTACTTGAAAATCCAAGGAAAAAAAATATGTCATAAACTTAACAAAAATTAAATCAATTGGCGATCAAAGCTCCCCGGCAACGGCGCCAAATTTGATATCACTCAAATTACCCTAAGGAGTGATTTATACTCTCTCAAATAAGAGGTCGAATTGTAGTACTTAGGGATCGAATTCACAGAGAGTTAGAGAACCTAATGAATCTAATATGATTTGTTAAGTAGGAAGTTTTTAAGATTTAAAATGTAAATTTGTAGTTTTGGATGAGCAAGTAATTGCTCGATTGATTGGTTGAGGTTTTGGTGCTTAAAAAGAAATTGCTAGACTTAGGGTTTCTATTCAGGAGACTTGGAATTATAATCCTACAGATGCCTAATGAGTTGCATGCATGATAATGTAAATCTCAACTATCAATTCAACAACTCCATCAGCTATCGCATGTTTGAACTCGTCTATTAACTAGATCTAATGACCCAAATAAATGTATTCGATCAATAGCAGTGTCAATCGATATTCCTATAGGGATATCGGTCGGTACACCTTTCGCTGCGTCGATCATTTATCCAATATGAATATCGATCGATGCGCTTCTAGTTAAGCTTTATGCGCGGGTTGAATGAAGCTTACTAAGCTCAGTAGATCAGCTCTCGCCTTACTCTTAGCAAGAAACTTAGCTCAGTTAGAATGTTTTCAAGATGAGAATGAAGCTCTCGCTTTTATCAATCAATCCTAGGGCAAGTTCAAGGTAGCTAATCTAGAAACAGACATTAATGAACAATCCTATTGACAATTACCACAACTCAACAATCTATAGTTGGGGCTAATCCCTCATAACCTATTTAAACCGTAAATCTAACAGTGGAACTACTCAGACATGGCCAAGCAATTCATGAAAGCAATTAGGTTAGAAAACTTCATAGAATAGTAAAATAGATATTAATGGAGTTCCAATCACAAATTATAACTTTGGATCTTCTCTCCAATCTATCACAATCCTAAACCTTTTGCTGAAAGTAATAAAACTAAAAACACAGAGAATCACATTTTGCCTCTAACATGGTGGCAAAGCTTATATAGTTAGGTTAAAACTCGACAGGGGTAATCTTGTAAATTGGTGAAGACTTCAGCTTCAAGTCGGCTGTGACCAAACGGGCTTTCTGCGCGCTTCGCTGTCGATCGATGTCCAAGTGTGAACATCGATCGATATTCCTCTCCCAATATCGACCGATGGTCGAGCTCGATGGTCATCTCGGGTGCTTGCTCCAAATATCTCCAAAATGCTCCAAAATCATCACTTATCTCCAAATCACTCCTGATATTATAAATATAATTAATAGACTCTATAATATAATAATAGATAGTAAAAACACCTATAAACCATTGACGAAAATGGGTCAAATCCATGGTCTATCAGTAATACATGGACCCGAAATCCGAATTACGACGAAAATGCCTTCTGCGACTTTCACCAGGCCCGCGGTCACTCGACTGTAAACTGCAAGGTTCTCGGTGCCAGGTTGGCCGCAAAGCTACTCGTGGGAGAACTCGCGGAAGTATCTAGCGTAAAAGATCTCGTCCGCGACACAGACCGTCCTCCGAGGAATGATAAAGCCCCTCAAACCGAGAACTCTCTCCGAGAGAACCAATGGGGAGAAAAATGCGGGAGAAGGCAGGACGAGAAAGGCAACGACAATAGTTGCCGCAGAGTCAATATGATCATCGGAGGATCGCAGTAGTGCAGCGATACCATCTACGCCATCAAAGCTTATGAGCTCAAGGCTGAGACAAGCGCAAATTCGCTCACCTGGTCCGCGCCTTGCGACTTCGCAAAAGGAGCGATAACTTCGATGAAGAGGAGGCCGGCGGGATCGATCAGCCCCACTGCGACCCGCTCGTGATCGATCTCGTGATAAGAGATCTCGAGGTCGCGAGAGTTCTCATCGACACGGGCAGAACGGTCATGCGAGTCGCGGGCTCCAGTGTCTTCTTCTTCATCGGATGAAGAGCTTGGTCGCGAGAGGATAACCTGGATGCGCTGTCGGTTGCGAGAATGCTCGTCATCAGTGCATGCTTCGCCTGTTTCTTGTTCGTCAGGCTTATCATCCTTGATGTATTTTGGTCGCGCGTCGGTCTGAGCAGCCTTGGGGCTTCTAGGCTTTCTTTTCTTTATTTTTGCTCCATCTCTTGGCGTTGTTCTGCCTCAGCTTATGTAGCTCGACGTTCGATATTCCTTTTTCGTAGGATGCGAACAAGGCGTCGACCAAATGCCTGCAGTTTCTTGTGTCGTGCGCCTTAGACCTGTGGCAACTGCACCATTGATTTAGGTCGGTGGAGCTAGGACTCGAACTCGAAGGTGCCGAGGAGGGCTGCAGCTTCTCGTCGGCCTCTCTGTCCCAATGGTTCCATCCTTTCTCGCGCATGACGATGGTTGATCCCGACATCTCGTCTTCGTTGACAACATAAAGAAATTTTTTCTTCTGATTTGGTTTACTACCGGGAGCGTGCTGTGGAGGTTCCTGTCGTGTTTCAGTAGCTTTCGGAACCGCTGGTTTGGTCACGTTCATTTTCTTTAGTATCGCTGCTGTATCTTCTTCCATTCGGATGAAGTTGTTTGAACTTGCAATAGTATCCTGAAGTGACTTGGTGGGGTTTCGAAAGAGATCCCTTCGGAACGAGGAATGGATGAAGAGAGTAATCGTCACGGTGTTGACGGCGATGCTGTCTGGGACGTGTAATTTTTAAGACAACAGCTTTGAACGTCTCCATGAAGTCGCACAGGCTTTGGTTATTGGTTTGGGATAGGTTCCATAGGTCGGACAGGGTAGCTCCCTGTCTCGTAAACATGATGTACTGTTTAAGGAAAGCGGCCGACAGGTCGTGGAAACTATTGATGTAGTTTTCTTCCAACCCGGTGAACCAACCCAGTGCTGGCCCTTTAAGACTTTCTATGAAAAATTGGCAAAACACAGCCTCTTTTTCGTCGTCGGAGAAGTTAGTTCGACCCATCGCGATGTTGAATGCTGTAATATGATCGGTGAGGTCGAACTTTCCGGCGAAAGACAGAAGACAAATTTTCTCCGCCGGTCGGAATCGTACGTCGGTGATTCGCCGGGTAAACGGAGTTCTTAGGGTTTCGGGGAGAACGCGTTCGATCAATGATGCGGAGGTTACTCTTTCGTGTATCTTGCTCTGGATATCCTGAAGCGACTGTTTAAGCTCTGCGAGTTCTTGAACAGTCGTCAGATCGGGGCCGCCGGGAGTTTGGACGGCGCTTGTATCTACGTTTCCGGCGCCGGATGTTCGATAAGTATCGAACAGCTGTCGTCGAATCGTCAAAGCTGGATCTGCAGTGTTTCAGGTTAAGGGAGCGAGGATGGCGGCGATAGCGGCGAGCTGCTCGTTCGTTGCCTTTTGAACGGCGTCTTGTTTAGCCATTCTTTCCATGATGGTGTCGACGAAAGCTGTTGCGATCGGAGCGGCTTCAGTCGGGGTGGAATCATCGCCGGACGGCGTCTGAGTGAACCATTCTGATCTTTTTTTACGCTACTTCGTCAGGCCCCATGGTGGGCGCCAACTGTTTGAACCGAGATCTGTCGGAAACTAGTAAAAGAAGACGAGAACTTGTCGGTGGGTCAAGACAAGGACGTTTATTAGATCTGAATACGTTCGGTCGGTTTACAAATAAGGAAATAAGCGGTAGAAAACAAAACGTCGAAAGCTAGTTCACCGGGAAGTACCAGTCGGCGAGAAAGAGAAACGAAACCCTAGTTCTAGCCGAAAGTAAGTGTGTGTGTGGTTGATTTGCGGATCCCCTTCTCGCTTCCTCGTGCTCTCCTTATATAGGCGACCAGTCAATGACCAAATTCAACTCCATTCAATGGGCTTTATGGTCGTTGGGCCGTTGCATCGAGCCGTCGAGTCGAGTACGTTCAGTCACTCGTTGGTCGATTAAAAGCAGTCTTGAGTCGAACCGACCGGTCGCTCGTAAGCCGACGAGCCGAGCCTCTCTCCAATGTTATGGGCCTGGTCAACTATTCCGTGGGCCTTTTTGGGGGGATCAGATCCATACTCAACAACTTCCACTGAATCTATTCTTCTTTAATGTGTTTTTTTTTCCCATATCCAGGTTACAAGTCAGCTAATTATCTACATATAAGAAGAAAATTAAAAGTATTTAAGGAGAAGATGAATATAAGTTCCTAAGGTTTTGTGTCCTAAGAATTTAATTTGGTTTGTGGGGTATTTCTTACCAAAATGTTATAATCATATGTCGTCAAAAAAATGTTAATCATATTAGTGCAGTTAGTAAAATACAACTCGAAGGAAATAATATCTTGAAACCAAAATTAGTCACTCAAAACTATAGGTATAGCTAAATTCTAAGTTACGTTATGGATATAACAAGATGAGTTTCATTGTGATCTTTACAAATAAATGTACAATACGATTTACGTTAGATATATGAATACTTCTGATATTGTATCTCATTTAGAAAACTTGGTGATTTTGAGAATATACTTGAGGAGTAAGGAACTCATGATACTAAGCAGACAGACTCGGCCCATTAAACCTCCTGATTGCACATATAGCAATTTGTTAAGAGAAAAAATTAATATACGTAATGAACGAATGTTACAAATTCTCAGTAGCCTTTTGATGATTTGAGATCTAGACCCAGACTTGCGCGGTGTTTGATGTAAACTACACACTTTTAAATGCTATATTTTTCTGGAAATATAATAATTATGTAGGTTTTGAACATGCATAACATACATTTCTACAATATAGCTTAAGGTTTGTACTGTGTTATGAGTATTGTTATAGCTGGCAAGAAAATCATGAGATACTGTGTTTAATAACATCATAAGTAAGCTGGGAGATACTAAGAAAATGAGTGTATTCTTATTTGTTTTTTTTTTTGTACCTTTTCGTTTCAGGCTTGGATTTTTTTTGGTAGATGGCTGCCAAAAAAATCCCATGAACGAGGGTTGTTCTGCAAAGAATAACAGTCATCAAAGCATGGCATCAATTCATGGGCCAAGGTTTTCTGGCGGAGTCTTCTGACATGTCTCCTTTTATAACAGATCTGAGCGTTTTGGTAAGTTTTTATGTCTTATTTTTCTTCATTTGGTAATTTCATGTTGCATAAAGTTCTTACCTTTTTCCCAAACTAAAACTCTCCAAATCCATTATATTCTCTTTAACTTGAAAACACCAAACTTTATATGAATTTTTCATTTTTGTCTCATGTTTTTCTCACTAATCTATCTTTTTGTTGAAGGTTTTTAACTAGATGGTTCTGATCTTTGATATAACTCAAATTACCCTAAGGAGTGATTTATACTCTCTCAAATAAGAGGTCGAGTTGTAGTACTTAGGGATCGAATTTACAGGGAGCTAGGGAACCAATTAGATCTAATAGTTATATGATTAAGCTAGGCTGATAGTTTATAAAGTAGTAAATAAATATCACAAGGAAGTAAATTAAGCAGTAAACAAGTTGAACAATACAATTGTTCAGCTTGGCAGAGAGTTGTGTGATGGAAGGATAGTTGCTAGATCTAGGGTTTCTATTCAGGTAATCAGGTTTATAATGATATAGATGCTAATTATTGCTTGCAAGATATTATAGAACTCAAACAATAACAATAATCTACCAGCTCTCGCATGTCTAGATTATCTATTACTAGATCTAAGATCTCAACTCTCGCATGTTGATCTGTAGGAATATCGAACGATACACCTTTCACAATATCGATCGATTAATCTATTGGAACATCGATCGATATCGCTTTTAGCAAGCTTTACGATCGGGTTGAATATGTGTTCACTAGCGTTCCTAAACCAACTCTTGTATGTTTATAGCAATCCTAGCTCAATAGAATTCAGTTCAGAGAAAAGACCAAGCGATGGCATTGTGCCTAATGATTCTAAGATCAGGGTTCTAGTTCATCACTCTAGAACACAAGCAGTAAGAACAATCCTATGATGAATATCACAACTTAGCAGTTCTATATTTTGGGCTAATCCCTCATAACCTATCTGAACCCTAAATCTAACAGGTAGATCTATTCAGACATGAAGTTTGTCACAAAAATCATAGATGAACAGATATAAAATTGCAATAGATATAAAAACCAAAGACAATGGAGTTCCAGGAGGACTCTGAAGGAGTTCCTCCTTTCTCTCCTAACTAAGAACAAGAATCAAAGAAAGCTTAGATAGGGTAGACGTCAACAATGGCTTATAAATAACATAAATAGGGTTTCTGGTCGTGCAAGGGTATTCTGGTAATTTGTAGTTGCTTCTGGGCTTCAGTCGGTCATAAAATATGCTTGGCCCGCATTCTGGCATCCATATCGATCGATGTCAAGAGTTCTGCATCGATCGACATACGTTCCTCTTCTCGACAGCTTCCTCTCGGGAAGCAGACTGACCACTCCTTAGTAACACGAGCATAACTTCTGCTACAAGATGTGGAGTGACCTCGAACCGGGGGCATTGGAAAGACTCAAAGATCTATCTTGTGTCAAAAGATGGGCTCAATATAACGGTAGGAAGGTCTCCATCCATAGCTAGACATCTGACGCGCCTGTGAAGTTCTGCACCTCAAAAGGCTCCAAAATCACCATATTTCTCCAGAACGTACCTGAACCTGTAAATACTCTAAATAGACTCTATATAGTAGTAAATATATATTAAAACACTTATAGACCATGGCTAAAAGTGGGTAAAATCCATGGTCTATCAATCTTTCACTAGGATATGTACTTTGTGTGTTCTATAAAAGTATATCTATAAATCTTCCATTCATTTTCTCTGTTTTTAAGCTATTTGAATATTTTTTGATATGCAGGTTTTTCAGATCTGGAGCAGACTTTGGAAGATTTATGGGAAGTCTTCTCGGAAGTCATCTAAAATATAATGTGCCAGAAGACTTCCAGCGGAGGTTGTTGGGGTCAAAAACAGTCACGACGAAGTTAACATCCAAATCCCCGTAAAAATCAGCATGAACATTTTTCACGAAAGTTATACTTCGTAAAAAGATTCTTTACGAAGAGCCTCGCGGTAAAATCTTGTTCAAATCTCAATCGAACAAAATACCGATTGTCCAAGGGAACGGACTCGTATCCTAACCGACCACGGGCAAGCTCGAGTATGGCAATCGGACCATGGACAAGCCAAGCTCGGTCGCTACGTAGCGACCGAGCTCAAGCCAAGGCTCGGTCGCTACGTAGCGACCGAGATCGAGCCAAGGGTTGGTCGCTACGTAGCGACCGAGCACGCACACGGCTCGGTCGCTACGTAGCAACCGAGCTCGAGCCAAAGCTCGGTCGCTACGTAGCGACCAAGCACGCACACGGCTCGGTCGCAACGTAGCGACCGAGCATGAACGCGGCTCGGTCGCTACGTCGCGACCGAGCTCAAGCCAAAGCTCGGTTGCTATGTAGCGACCGAGCACGCACACGACTTGGTCGTTACGTAGCGATCGAGCTCTCCCAAAGCGTCGATACGACACAAATCCATGCATTCTCGTCTACTATTTAAATGCTATCTCCCGTAGACCATGGCTAAATCATTCTATGTTTCCCGTCACGTGAAGTCATCAGTCAAACTTTACGATAAAAACCGTGGGAAGTTTCCTTTTATCGAAGAAACCGTAATAAACGTTTCGAGCCAAAGACGGACCAAAGAGACCTAAGACGAAGCTCGAACCCACTTACGATTTCTTAACCCAAAGCCCATAAGCCGTATGACGGTTTATGCTTGGTTCGTAAGGCAAGATAAATGTCAAGTTTCCGAAGATAATTACGAAGATCGGGAAAAACAGAATAACTCCATTTTTAAGCTATGACGGCTTAAGGGCAGAAGGGAAAAAGCGTAAACCGACCTAGGAGCAAGTATATAAGGAGTCCTAGGCGAGAGGCACCAGGGACAACTTTTTAGACTCAGAATTCTCTGCACTTAGAAACTTTAGGCTTTATTCTCGACAAGTTCAGATTCTGTGACTGGCACTCAATTACTAGACGAACTCGCCCAGGCAGTTCGATCTCTTGTCCAGCTCAATCAATTGAACTACGTTCGGCTTGATCCTCAAAAGGGGTACGTAGGCAGCCTTTAAACAAGGTTCAGTTCGAGATCAATCAAAAACCTTTTCTGTATCTTTTTCGTCTTTGGTTATCGAGCTGCAACTCAACTAGGTTTGAGCTTTTAGGCCGCTAGAACTAGGTAACTCGCTGACAGCCTTTGCGGCCAAAGCTTTTATGATCTCTTGTAATGATCGCTACGCTCTTACGCAAATTCGAAATAAGATCTACTGTTTTCTCTAAACTCGTTTGTTATCTTTTCATGATTTCCGCATCTTTTTGGTCACTTGTCGTTGGCTCTCGCAGAGATCCGGGACCTCTGGGAAATTAGGGTTTTCCTAGTATCCTAATTTAAAAGTAAATCGACAGTGCGAATTTCGATTCCCACAGTTTGGCGCTAGAAGGAGGGGCGGTTACGGATTACTCTTACTCATGACCACAAAACGCTAGATCGAAACGATGTCTGGATATATGAAAAACAAACTCGCAGCACTGACTGCTTCTATGGCCAACGCTTACAGAAACTCCGTAGTGTTCAACAAAATCGAAAACTTAGTCGCGACCTTCCGCCACAGGAAGAGCACTAAAACGAGCTCGCGATTTCTCCCTCTAAACACAAAGGGCAACAATAAAATCTATCCAACCCCGTAAAGTTCTTCTTATTACCGAGTTGGAGAAATCTCAGCTTGTTAGGGTTTGACCAAAAGACTTTTTTCGAAAACTTTTCGGAAAAATAAAACTTGCTCTCCCAAAAACTGCGGAAAAACCTTAGATTACTCGCAGAGAGAAGAAGAACATGAAATCGGGTACGCAACCCCCACGGTTATACTTCTTCTCGATAACTTTCGAAGAAACAAAGTTGATTTCTTGAAAATCATTCGAAACCTAAAAACGATTGACGGAGACGAAACAAAGCAAAATGGGAGATCGTTTCCCTCACTGCTAAAACGTTTTCTTAAACCTAAGGTTTCATAAAATACTTAAGAGTCGCTTCCATGGTAACATAAATCGTCGAATTCAAGTTTATTACGGAAAAATTACTCATAACTTCCTCGGATCAATCCTGCAGAAAACGAGAAAATTTCTGATTAAGTTGAGTCGCGATAAATTAAGTTCGTCACAGCCAAAGTTTATGGTACTTGAACCCAGAAACTAAAGTTGCAGAAGAGCCACAAAACATTACTATTCTGAAAAAGGGCTCTTCCACAGCCGAATTCGAAAACATGTTTACGAAACAGCTTTCGTAAAATTAAACTCATATTAGTTTTGCGGAACAACTTTCGTAAAATTAAGCTTGACAACATTTTACGAGACAGCTTTCTTCAATCCGAACTCGAAATCATGTTTACGAAACAGCTTTCGTAAAATTAAACTCATAATAGTTTTGTGGAATAACGTTCGTAAAATTAAGCTTGACAACATTTTACGAGACTGCTTTCGTCAATCTGAACTAGATAACATTTTACGAAACATCACTCGTAAAATTAAACTCAGGAACATTTTTTAAACAACTTTCGTAAAACTAAAATAATGACATTTTGCGGAATAAATTTCATAAAAGCTTGAAAATATTTTCCGAAACAGCTTTCGTAAAATTAAACTGGACAATGTTTTACGGAACATCATTTTCGAAGTGAAAAGAGTTAATATTTTATGATGAGACTTTCCTAGGGTCGTAAATCTCAAGCCAAGCTTTCGTAAAGCTTAAGCCAAGCTAGGTCACTACGTAGTGATCGAGCACGAACACGGCTCGGTCGCCACGTAGCGACCGAGCTCAAGCCAAGCTCGGTCGCTACGTAGCGACCGAGCTCGAGCCAACCCCGGTCGCTACGTAGCGACCGAGCAAGCACACGGCTCACTCACGACATAGTGACATGTCAGGCCTCAAAAAGATCTTGCTTTGCGTTCTCTTTTGAATCCCGATCGAAACGCTTTTCGTTTCGTCTCAATCGGAATATCCGTTGAGATTTTACGACGAAAACAAGTTAGACTTGTCTAAACTTCTTGGCTTGCTCCTACTCGCTACATAGCGACCTGTCAGACCTCCAAATCGCTACATAGTGACCTGTCAGGCCTCAAAAAGATCCTCCTTTGCGTTCTCTTTTTAATGCCGATCGAAACACTTTTCGTTTCGTCTCAATCAGAGTTTCCGTTGAGATTTTACGACGAAAACAAGTAAAACTCGTCTAAACTCCTTGGCTTGCTCCTACTCGCCTTTACCTCCATCTTTGCGTTCTCCTTTGAATCTCGATCGAAACGTCTCTTGTGTCGTCTCGATTGGAGTTACCATTGAAACTTTATGATAAAAAACCGCAAAGACTTGTTTTCTCACATGAATTCAAATTAATCGTATAAAACGGCAACGGTTAACTTAACACCTTAGCCGCTTCAACTATACGATTACGTTGAACCTTTTTATAAAAATTGACGTCGTATCTAAGGAGAAGATAACTGTCAAGTTCGGAAGATAAATGTCAAGTTTCAAAGGATAAACACCAATATCGAAAATGACGAATATACACGAGAAGAGGAAGGGGAAATAAGCAAGCAAAACCGGGAAGAGACAAAACTGCATCTCCGAGAACACTAGGGTATGTCCGACTTGTTTCAAGATCAAAACTTGGAATTTTCATAGGAAGGTACTAAGCAATAAAACGCTTTAGAGACTGCCATAGAATTTTAGGGAACATAAAACTTAGGTGGATAGTCTAGTGAACTAAGTCATATTGCTCTTTAATTGCTCTGGCAGATCTTGCTAACCGATCTAAACTCTCGCAAAATCGAGAAACAATTGCCACGCATAGTTAGCTCGCTTCCCAAAAAAGAAAGAACTAGAGACACGAACATCGTCTTAAAATCGATTCGTACCTAGCAACTTTCTTAAAAACCGACATATTCCAAGTTGTCAACCTGAAATCCACCAAGTCGCAATCCTAGTGTCGTCTTCAAACCGATCCGGATTGTCGATCATTCTATTCCTTAAAAAAAAAGAGGGAGGGAGTAGGTACGTATACTATACTCGCATACTCCCTTACTTCTAAAACTTTTTGCCTCGACATAAAAAAAAATGCTTTTGACGAGGTAAATTCTCGCAGCGATAAGCAGAAAACACTTAAGGCAATCGGATGCCTCAATAAAATTGTCCCAATAGGCAAAAGACAATCTAAGATTTGTCTAAACACCAGAAACATATCTAAAACACCACGAACATAATCTCGAGGAGTATACAGCACCTCTTATCGCGATCATGCGTTTAGAAAACCTGTACCAATATCAAACTAAAACTCGACGATTAGCCAAAGTCTGGAAGACCCTTGGTAAAACTCCATGAGTGGTTCCAAGGAAATCTCACCAAAGATCAAAATCAAAGCAGAAACGCGTCACTTAAAATCTGCGGAAACATCGCTACTTTGACATTTCCGATTTACTATCATCGTAGAGCACTGGCTTCTACGTTTCACTTCCCTCAGATATATCCGAGCAGGAAATAACATTGAAACTGACTCTGCACGGGTTCTGGGTTGAGACTCTTAGGCTTCGTCTCCCTCGGATAAAAAGGAAACAATTTTCATACGACTAAAGGAAACATTATACGAAATATTCGTCGTATAACTGAAACATAAAGCAAAGATCGTTTTCTACACCCATGGGCTATCTTAAAACATGAAAGCTCCGGCTTACTTGGCCTATCAATCTCGACAGACGCCATTTAGCCCTCGGCTAACTACGCCCTTTAGCCCTCGGCTAACTACGCCTTCCCGTAAAGCCCGAACCAGAATTCGGCATCCCTTTAAGGAAAAATCGTAAACTAACACGGCTTTGGTATTAACACAAAAGTACCATGGTTTAATCCTTTACTAAGAACGTCCTTGGCTATAAAGCTAAGCACAGCCTTCATGCAAAAACAATTGAGCGACCACCGCTGCAATAACCTGACGGCTAAACGGTAATCCGCAATTTGTCTTGAAACGCCAAATAACGTTACACAAACAATTATCGTATGACCCAGAAACGGGTATCATACGGTAAATTCATCATAACAAAACTCAGTCCTAACAACCAAACAGTTAACGGAAAGGTTGAACTTGTCAAAAATCGACCAAGTTCCATATACTACGATTCACTTTAAGCCCGCTGTGTTTTACTCGTAAAATGCGGCATGTAAGGAAAACTCGTAACAGAGCTCCTAGAGCTATACGAAACATCCTCAAATATACACGAAAGAAATCTCGGATGGCCAACACCTCACAAAGCACAGTATAGGAGGATGCCTCTTTCCGGGGAAAAATTTACGCGACCCCTCGGTCCTAACTCCTCGATCGCAAATCAAATCCAAACAGGAACACCAATTTTGGCTGCGAACATCCGTAGACAAACCAAAATGTTTCTCAAACGCAGGGTTAAGACTAAACCCTTGCAATACCGCATAACATCTTCAAGCCGGCGAACATTTCGAGCATGAAACACGGCATACGAAAGAGAAACCAATCTTCAGCATTACGAGACGTCGCGGACGCTTGAAGAAACATTTTTCGACAAAAATACCTTCCTCGATAAAAACACCATCTTGGAGGACCAAACAATCATACGCACTAACGCCCTCTTAAAACATGTATCCTTCGCGAAGATTCAAAAACGGTAATATCTACCAATAAGTTTGTTGCTGATCACAACAAACTCTTAACAGTCCTAAACAGACTTAGCCATCTCGTAGAGATAGCTCTCATACACCCGACACAAGGGTAATAGCGCTATAAAAGAAATCCAAAATTTTGGTCAGCACTTCCAGGAGACTTAGAAATTGTCCTTGGAGAGATTCTCGGTTCCAACCATACAAGTCGTATAAGCCGATAACCTATCACGAACTTTAAATCGGTATGGAATCAGGTTGAAACTGTAACGGGATACATAAGCCGAATTAGTCATCGCACCTCCTAAAACCAGAAGTAAGCCTAGGTCTTGCCCTAAACCCAGCGCACTGGTCTCTAACATCTCTAGGCATGATATCAAAAGATACGAGATCCCAAAATATGTCTCTTCGCTTCTATTCCAATGTTCTTGAAATTCCGAAAAGCAAAATTTCCTTACGTTCTCATCTAAAACGAACAGTGAATATAACGATCTACAAAGAGTTAGATATGAGATGACAACTCATACTCTTCCCTCTACAATCGAACAAATACAAACATGTTCTTAAAACGCGAAACACAATTTATTAAAAAAAAGTCGCAAAGCGGCTGGGATTCGAAGCCGCACGCTTTCCGTCCCGAAAGCATAAATACAGCCACACTTGGCCAAAGCAAACAGCCAACAAAGGTAGTTTCAAGGCCGATAAAGGTCTGATATAAAATGCCATCAACAGCAACATGCCTGATAATCTCTACATGACACATAACTAAACCGTAAATGTCTCATTGGAAAACAGATCGTAAGCATCTTAACTCCGAGATGAACTACGAAAGTCTTGATCCCTTCGAGCACAAACGCAGCTCGGTCGCTACGTAGCGACCGAGAACGCACTCGGCTTGGTCGTTACGTAGCGATCGGGCTCTCCCAAAATGCTATCTCCCGTAGACCATGGCTAAATCATTCTATGTTTCCCGTCACGCGAAGTCATCAGTCAAACTTTACGATAAAAACCGCGGGAAGTTTGCTTTTATCGAAGAAACCGTAATAAATGTTTCGAGCCAAAGACGGCCCAAAGAGACCTAAGACGAAGCTCGAAGCCCACTTACGATTTCTTAACCCAAAGCCCATAAGCCGTATAACGGTTTATGCTTGGTTTGTAAGGCAAGATAAATTTCAAGTTTCCGCGGATAAATTTGAAGTTTCCGAAGATAATCACGAAGATCGGGAAAAACAGAATATCTCCATTTTTAAGCTATGACGGCTTAAGGGCAGAAGGGGAAAAGCGTAAACCGACCTAGGAGCAAGTATATAAGAAGTCCTAGGCGAGAGGCACCAGGGACAACTTTTTAGACCCAGAATTCTCTGCACTTAGAAACTTTAGGCTTTATTCTCGACAAGTTCGGTTTCTAGGACTGGCACTCAATTTCTAGACGAACTCGCCCAGGCAGTTCGATCTCTTGTCCAGCTCTATCAATTGAACTACGTTCGGTTTGATCCTCGAAAGGGGTACGTAAGCAGCCTTTAAACAAGGTTCAGTCCGAAATCAATCAAAAACCTTTTTGTATCTTTTTCGTCTTTTGTTATCGAGCTGCGACTCAACTAGGTTTGAGCTTTTAGGCCGCTAGAACTAGGTAACTCGATGACAGCCTTTGCGGCCAAAGCTTTTATGATCTCATGTAATGATCGCAACGCTCTTACGCGGATTCGAAATACGATCTACTATTTTCTCTAAACTCGTTTCTTATCTTTTCATGATTTCCGCATCTTTTTGGTCACTTGTCATTGGCTCTCGCAGAGATCTGAGACCTCTGGGAAATTAGGGTTTTCCTAGTTCCCACAGAGGTCGTCTGGCAGACTTCTAAGAAGTCGTCCATTTAGGTTAGTTTTGAAATTGATTTTTAACCTAGACAAATTACATGGAAGTCGTCCATCTTGGTTTGTTAAAAAAAACTCGAAGTCGTCTAGGAAAAACGAGTTAGTTTTGCATTTGACCGGATTGTGTCAGAAATTTGACTTTTCCTGGACGACTTACACGTAAGTCGTCTAGTAGAAAATAAAAAAATCAATATTTTGTTATACCTAGACGACTTCCATTTAAGTCATCTCAGGTTAGCTTTGCAATTGAAAAATAAAACAAAAAAAAATTATTTTTTTCTAGACGACTTACACGGAAGTCGTCCATCCAACAACTTACATGGAAGTCGTCCAAGATAAGCAAGGTTTGACCAGAATCTCGGAATAAAATCTTGGACGACTTCAATGTAAGTCGTCGGTGGACGACTTCAATGTAAGTCGTCGGACGGACGACTTCCGTGTGAGTCGTCCAGAAAAAAATAATTTTTTTTATTTTTCAATTGCAAAACTAACCTGAGACGACTTCCATGTAAGTCGTCTAGGTATAACAAAATATTTATTTTTTAATTTTCTACTGGACGACTTACGTGTAAGTCGTCCAGGAAAAGTCTAATTCTGACACAATCCGGTCAAATGCAAAACTAACCCGTTTACCGTAGACGATTTATATGGAAGTCGTCACAAATTTTTTTTTAACAAACAAATATGGATGACTTCCATGTAAGTCGTTATAAAAACATATTTAAAAGTCAATTGCAAAATTAACCTCTGCATTGACCAGAAGACTTCAATGTAAGTCGTCTACAGCTAGATGACTTACATGTAAGTCGTCTGGACGAACAGATCTGGGAAAAAAAAACTGATTTCATAGTTTCAACCAGTGAGATAACTTTTTTTAGCACACTTAAGTTTTCTCCAAGCACCCATAATCTCAAACAAAAGTGACCCACCAAGAATTATAAGCTTCAATGGCTCTATGAACCATAAAATTTTTAGAATCAAAATCTTAGGTTTTTTTTGATGAA
Organism: Brassica napus; assembly: GCF_020379485.1. NCBI lineage: Eukaryota > Viridiplantae > Streptophyta > Magnoliopsida > Brassicales > Brassicaceae > Brassica > Brassica napus. The sequence continues at coordinate 8,112,020 of NC_063451.1, read as the reverse complement.
TATAGAGAGAAAGTGAAATAGATGTTGTTTTTAGCTCATAAGAATTGAGAAAGAAAGAGTGTAAATTGATTTTTAGGTGCATTAAGAGTCAAATTGGTTGTTCATGGTAGTTGGTGTATCGATGACAATTGTAATATTGTGAATACTTGAGGAAGATGAGGGTGATAGAGTAAAATATCCATTATCGAAAAGAAAAAAAAAAGTGATGGCATTTTCGTGAATAGTCTGAACTTTGGGGGTGAAAGAGGCAAGTCAAAGTTTCAAAAAAAACATGGGTTAGTTTTGTGTTTGACTTCAAGTTTCGAGTTATATTTGCAAAAACCTCATTTTAAAAACCATTAAGCTTTTATTGTACCATAACTAATAACTCAACTGTACGTAAATATGCAAATTTATTGATTTTAAAGCAAAAAGAGTATAAATTAGTTGTGACTAACAATTGGTATACAGGTGGACCAAATATGTAAAATTTTATATATTAAAACAGAAGTAACAACCTTGATTTATGTGTGATTTTTTAAAAAATGGACTCTCACTAGAAATCAGTTATCATTCATTTATTACTAATAATATGAATTAATAATATATCATTCCTAATGTAATATCGACTCCTAAAAACCCGGATTGGTTAACAAACTCACATTGATTCATGTGTGATATTTTTATTTGGATCATCATTTAAATTTTTTATTAAATGTATTTCCTTAATGCTAATATATAATCATTTAACTACTTAAATCATAATATAAAATGATATCTTTTAATTTAAAATATAAATATATATATATATATATAATTTTCTTAACAAATGTGTTGAAAAACATTATAACAATATCTTAATTATCAAAAATTGTATATAAATATTTTCAGTCATTTTGTAATTAGTAATGAAATTAATGTTATTATACATTAATATATATATATATATATACTCAGTTATCTTTTATAAAATGAAAAAAAATTATATCAAATTTTACTATTTTATAGTTATATCTATCATTTTAAAATAAAACATTGTATTTAACTAAATATGATAAAATTATTTTAAACTAATAAATTAATATATTTTATTTTCACAAACATTAAAAATTTATGCTAGAAATATAATATGTTGGTAGAACGGGTTAACATTAGTAAATTAGATAATTAATGTATAAAATTAAATTATCTTACATTTATATATATATAGTTATTATCTTAAATGAATAAACGTAAAAAAATATTGATAAAAGAAATCTAGCGCTTTGGATTACAGATCAGGATCATAATAATTGAATAAAAATAATTTTAAAATATATATAATAAAAATACCAAATATATGTGACAATTTGAAATAATCAATTAACTTACAACATGAAAACTATCAAATTGCTATCTTTAAAATAATTATATATAAACATGTAAATATATAAGTAACTTAAAAAATATACTATAATTATGTAAAATATATATAAACATGAAAATTAATACCCGCACGGTTGTGCGGATCCAAATCTAGTCTAATCTATTAAAATAGAGTTCTACTTTTTATCTACTTAAAAAGGTTGTCATTAACTTTTGGACCTATTCTAGCTTTTACAATTTATTATCCATACTCAACACAAAATATTCCTAATATTATCGAGTGACTTAATTCAAACCAACTTTAAAAAAATCATACTTTGGTTATCTACTGAAAGCTAACAAATATAACTTTTAATCGTACCAATAGTAAACCGACCTTACACAAACAATACTAGCACAAGGCGTCTATTTGTCTCTGTTCGATCGCTTCAATACGTACAGGTAATATCAGGTCAATATAAACCTCATAATTGCTCATCTTCAGTTTACGAATTGCACATGCAACATACCATAATCAAATCAATTCATATCAATACATATTTGTCCATATTTCATCATACTAAACATTTTAACAATCTCTAGAATTACGTTTGGTTTGAATAAAAAACCGAATCGTTTTATTTCCACATCATCTATCACCAATGAAGCTTGAATGTGAGGCCTTTATCTAAACCGAAATCGTTTGTTCCTCTGTTACATCTACTTAAACTTTCATTACGTTTTCTGCCATTATGAACATAACATAGTCAGCAATGAAGCTTGAATGTCTAATATCCACAATCATGTAAGCCAAATATGATCTGTTTCATCTATTACATTTGAAACAAACCTTTGTAAATAAGACAATTCTTTATATTTTTGTTTCTATTCATACACATTTTTAAGATTAGCTTAAGTCATAAATTTAGATGAAAATTACGGTGAGTTTAATAAAAATGGTAAATTGATATATATTGTATTTTCAAAATTTCAAAATATTTATATCTAATAAAGATCTACATAAAATCAGCTTCATCGAAATATTTCTTACCTCAAAAAAATGGATTTGATCAAATCTACAAGACCTAATCTTCAGGACCGTAAATATTTAAACTATTAAACTGTTAGATTTTAGTAGTACAGATTAGCTATTTTTAATATTTCTTCCCTTATAATTTGATTTTGTCATCTACCAACTTCCCATCTATATTCTTTAGTTTTTATATAAACTGTTAGAATTGAAAAGTAAATTTTTTTATTTTACAGATTTTATCCGTTTATGTGTTGACTTCCCATATACTATATTACTAGGATTTGATATCTTAACTTTCTTAAAACTGAAAATGAACACGCCTAGCAACCCTCTACGGAAATATTATACTTAATGGTTAGTTTAAGAGCAGGTCAATTTAGGTGTCTTAGGTAAAGATGATAACCTTTAAATTTTTTTGCCAATTGACATAGCAAACCTCATGCATCTCTTGAGAAACAAAAAAATTATAAGAAGATCAATTGATTACGTAGATAGTTTGGGAACCACAGTTTCGATCGGTCCATCAAAGAAGAGAGAGAGAAACAAAGAACTTTATTTGTGTGTTTCCCTTTACTTTTCAGTTTTCACCGACAGAAACAATATTTTTAACAAAAGAAGTTGTTGAGCTTACATATTTTTTTTCCTTCCCCGACAAAAATCTGTTACAAGTGTGGGCTTAATTTTGTTTCTTTGTCAAATTATAGTGTTTAAATAATGGGCCTAATCCATAAACGAATTTAATTAGCAAATTGATGATCTTAAAATTCTATCCAATGATATTTTCTGGCCAAATGTGTTATAATATTTTTAACAAAAAATGTGATATAAGAAAATCCCATAATTTTTTTAATTATATTTAATAGATTTTATATATATACATTCTTTAAAAATGTTAATCTTAATGTTTAATAAGATATATATCTAGAACACATTTAAGCATGTATTTTTTTTTAAATACACTTTGATAATTACAATGTTAAAATATGCAAAATTAAAAAATAAAATTTAATAAAATTTAACTTTTTTAATTTAAGGAAAATAATATCACAATTAATTGTCAAGTTAAACCATTAAATTGCTATATGAAACATTTACATTATAAACTAATACTATAACACAAATCAATTCAATATACATAAAGAAAATATATTGTATAGATGTCAAATATATATATAAAAAAAAAAAAATATAAAATTTGAAAAAACAATATCCGCGCATAGCGCGGATCAATATCTAGTGAATGATTATTTGGTTCATACCTAATGCTGAACAACCTATTTATAAATCTGGCATTTACTCACCATCTCATATTTGTTTTTAGATAGTGAACAAAACTTGCGAGTTTTACTCATTAATAATTTTAGTTTACGACTTATAGTTTTATAAAATGGACAATAATATATACATTCTATATATTAAGTACAATGGAATTTGTACAAATCCGGGTGTAGCCCGAGAAAGTCTCTAGGATTATTCAGATACACACATTTGATGCTTCTACCTTTTTTTATAAATTTTTATTTTTCTTCATTAGAAAAACGACTTTGTTTTTAATTTCATTTTATATTATATAAAAATATATTATTGAAAAAAAAATGTTTGGTAGGAGGTCGAACTATTGGTCAATACCACTAATCAACTCCTTCTACCCCAAAAAAATGGACGTTATAAACATGTTATGTTAAATTACTATTTACATGATACAATATTGACACAGTAACAGATGTATCCAAGTCGGATTACATGATATAAACAACTTTATGTTCATTTTCTTATATAAATTAAATAACTGTACAAAAATCAATTGCATAAAAAATTTCTTCTACCCATTATATTCATGAGTGTTTGTTGTTTTAAAGAAAAACTAGATCTCGATCCGCACTACCGCGCGGATTTTTGTTTTCATTTATTTTTATATAAATATTTTGTTTTCAATTCTAAGTTGGTATATATTATAATACATATATGTGTCTATCAATTTTTTTTAAAAAAATAAGTTTACTGTATATTTTTTCATTGAATAGATTGTTTCAAACTTTCACATGTATTTGTATCTTCTTCTATATATATATTTTTCGATTATTATTTCATTATTAAAATCGTAACTATATATATAAAGATTAGTAAAATATTGTTTTATTGTCATATTCAAAGATATTGTAACATTTCACAAATTTAGAAAGTTTTTTAAAAATTAAACTTTTCGCCTCATAGATTTATATTATCGAGTAAATAATTAAACATTTAGTTTTCTTTAATTTTAAAAATACACTATATAGTTTAAAATTTGTTTTCATTGGTTTAAGATCGTAAAGATTAATCATTGTTAGATAATATGATTTTTGTTATTTAAAATAAATCTTTATAATTTTAAAAGTTAACATCGACAAATATTTAAATATTTAGCATATAGAGGTATAGTATTAAAACATTAAATTATATCTATTTAATTTATATTATCTATAAATCCAATGGATCATCTATTGTTTAAATCTAAATATTATAACCCAATAAAAATTTCTGGTAGACCCAAAATTTAAATTATAAGATTAGATATTAAATATAACATGACTTTCTAGTAATAGGTTCATTAGATCCATTTTAAAAAAAAATTACGCATGAATCAAGGTTGTGACTTCTGTTTTAATATATAAGATACTAGATCTCGATCCGCGCAACCGCGCGGATTTTTGTTTTCATTTTTTTTATATAAATATTTTGTTTTCAATTCTAAATACATATATATTATAATATATATGTGTCTATCAATTTTTAAAACATAATAAGTTTAACGTATATTTTTTCATTGAATAGATTGTTTCAAACTTTCACATCTGTTTGTATCTTCTTCTATATATATATATTTTTGGATTATTATTTCATTATTAAAATCGTAACTATATATATAAAGATTAATAAAATATTCTTTTATTGTCATATTCAAAGATATTGTAACATTTCACAAATTAAGAAAGTTTCTAAAAAATTAAACTTTTCGCTTCATAGATTTATATTATCGAGTAAATAATTAAATATTTAGTTTTTGTTTAATTTTTAAAATAAACTATATAGTTTAAAATTTGTTTTCATTGGTTTAAGGCATTAAATATTAATCATTGTTAGTTAATATGATTTTTGTTATTTAAAAAATAATATTTATAATTTTAAAAGTTAACATCGACAAATATTTAAATATTTAACATATGGAGGTATAGTATTACAACATTAAATTATATCTATTTAATTTATTCTATCTATAAATCCAATGGATCATCTATTGTTTAAATCCAATTATTGATAGCCCAATAAAAATTTATGATAGGCCCAAAATTTAAATGATAAGATTAGAGATTAAATGTAACATGACTTTCTAGGAATAGGTACATTAGGTCCATTTTTAAAAAAATCACAATGAATCAAAGCTGTGAGTTCTGTTTTAATATATAAGATTTAAAAAGATACAAACCTGTCCGAAGAAGTTCAAATGGGATATAATACTTATTTTTAATTATCATTAATAGAGAAGCTATCTATTTTGTTGTTTAAAACAAATTACTGTATATTATTATTTTATTGATCAAAAGTTATTATGTAAATTATTTTAACAGTTTGAGACTAATCAATTATGCATATTTGGAAGATTCTCTTTTTATTAACGTCTGAAGAAAGAAGAACAGTTCGGTACAAAGAACATAGGAGAAAGAAAAGCCCAACCTGTGGACAAACGGAAACTGAGCAAAAAGAAAACAACAAAATCTTAAAGGAAAGATACATTAGTCTTGTCCAAACGCTTCTTGACGGAGACGGTTGTTAATATACAGATTTTGAATTGTCATGGTACATTTTTTTTTTTTTTTGAATTGAATGTTAAATTTAATTAAAAAAAAAAGACCTTCTTATAACTATGTGTGTCATTTCCTAAGATTTTTTATACATGCTTGGGTAAAGATAAATAGAAACTCTTTCTTCAACTCCTCTACCTCCTCATCACTTATCAACCCTTTCAAATCTACCTAGCTCTCACTCCTACTGGATATCCAGCTCTCACTCTTGATCTTCCTATCTTGTAGCAAACCAAAATTACATCCCTTTCCCAATTACATTGTCTCCCTTCCTTTGTATCAATGTGAACTTGTTCCTCATATTTTGATCAAGCAGCTTGATCAAAAGTTCTGCTGGTGCACTAGCCTCCCCATGCCTTCGTCTATTACGCTCTCGCCATAACATATATACCGTAGCTTGCAACATATATTTTATGAGGAAACTCTGCAGCTTGTCGTGGTACATTAACTAAGTTTAAAATTTATTATAGATTTAGGGCATGACTAGTGTAATGCGGTTACAGGCATTTGCAGATGCGGATGGTTGCGATTTTAAGTGTTACTAAGAAATTTGTACGACTGGTACAACGGTTCAAAATTGGTACGTTTGCGGGATACTTATGACTGGTTAACTACTAAACGCATCAGTGGTTAAATCATAAATTATATTTACATTTTATATCATTCTAAAAATATTAAAAAATCATATTATTATAATAAATATAAAATTTATATTTATAAATTATACTATTAAATTTTCAAAAAACTTATACAAAATATTTTTGTTTTAAAAAATTATAATATAACTTAAAATGTAATATATATATTTTAGTACTACTGTATTTTGATTTTAAAATTTAATTGAATATTTTTATATTTATATAGCTTTTTGTAAAAAAATAAAATTTGTTTGCCCTCCCACAACAACAAACGCTAGCTGGAACCAACTTTTGAATTTAAGAGGTTCAGAGCGGTTTGAAGCGATTTATAGTGTTTTATGTGATTGTTTCAAAACGCCAACAACCGCTAGTAACCGGAAAACTTCGTTTCCGGGTGGTAGCAGAGAAACCAGTCATACCCTTATTGTACATTTTATTCAGGAAGTTATATATTAAATTAGAAAAATAAAATAATGCTTAAATTTAGGATTAATTAGTACTTCAATGGCATTTAAAAGTTAGTTTCAAAATGTACTTCAATTTTAATAGTATAGATTATCTCAGCTTGAATACCCCTTTAATTTAAAATGCTAGATATATCTTCATTTGACATATTCCCAATATGAAAGAATTTGAATAGAAAGTATAATATACTTACACTATAAAAAAAAATATGTATTGGTTGGAGACCGTTATAGCACAAATTTACTAACTGCTACCAAAAGTATCAAAGTCGGATCACAATTCTATCATAGCATTAGATTCGTTCAGTGTGAAGCTTCAAATTGGAGTTGATCTCGGAGGTGTCCCGCGGCCACTACGCCTGGTTCACGATGAAGTCCGACTCTCGCTCCCCAGCTCCGCTGTCTCTGATGATGCCTCGCCATCATGCATGACCTATGTTCAACGCACATCTACAAGTTCAAACATTCAAGAGTAGATCCGATTTTCAACACTGAAGGAACCGCCATCCCGCAGCAGGACTCGTCGTCACCGAAGCCCTCCCAACCGCCTGAGCAACACCCTAGACACGATGAACTATTTTTGGGCTTTTTTCAAATATGACTTAAAACAAAAAGTCAAACACAAAACTAACTATTATTGTTTTGGAACTTTCATTTGCTCTATTTACACCGGAAGTTCGGATTATTCACAAAAATGCCATTACTTTTTTTCTCAAAAATGAGTGTTTTACTCTGTCATCCTCATCTTCATCACATATTTACAATATTGTCATTGTCATCAATACATCAATCCACCATGAACAACCAATTTGAAGCTCTTAATGCACCAAAGTTTCGATTTTTACTCTTCACATCTCATTACTTATGCACACAAACTACATCTCTTTCACTATCTCTCTATATTCATCAAAAAAAATCCAAGAATTTGATTCTAAACTTTGTAAGGTTCAAACTCATGATTCTTGGTCATCAACAAGTGGATCTGTTTCGTGGTGTAGTTCTGTGTGATAGGAGAAGATAATCAAGTTATCTCATTGGTTGAAAGTATGAAGTTGATTTTTTTTCCATATCTGTTCGTCAGAAGACTTCTGTGTGAGTCTACTGGTCGTAGAAGACTTATACGGAAATCTTCTGGTCAATACAGAGGTCAGTTTTGCAATTGACTTTATGTGTGTTTTTTAGAGACGACTTCTCTGGAAGTCTTCCAACTTTTCTTTGTTAACAAAAAAATCTCGAAAATACTAGAGAAGACTTCCTGATAAGTCGTATAGGTTACACAAGTTAGTTTTACAATTAATCGGATTGTTTCAGAACTTTGACTTTCTCAAGATGACTTATACGGAAGTCTTCCGCCGGAAGAGATTAATATAAGCTTATAGTGAGATGAGACAAAAAAAATGAAATTTCGTATAAAGTTTGATGTTTTCAAATTTAAAGAGATTAGAGAGAGATTGAAGAGTTATAGTTAGAATTGTTACATTTTTGTTGCAACCATTTGAGAGGAAGTGAGAGAATGTGTACATCTTATATATTAAAACAGAAGTCACAACCTTGATTCATGTGTGATTTTTTTAAAAAATAGATCCTCATTAGAAATCAGTTATCATTCATTTATTACTAATAACATGGTTTAATAATATATCACAACTAATATAACCATAACTCCTACAAAACCGGAATGGTAAACATGACCAATTTTTAATCCTTATTAAATGTAAAATCAATTGATAGATAGCCAGGATGTAAACTATTATCAAACTAGTGCGTGGACCAATACATTATCCTATTGTTATTATTCTGAACATGCAATATAAATCAAATTTCGACTAACCCCTCAGACTAACGACGAACACTATAACAAATGGGTTTAATTAATCACCATATGTATACTCCGTTTATAAAACAAATTATATACACCAAATCTGAATTACAGACGAACTAATTGCACCGTAATATTTTACAGGCACAATATATTATAGTGTTAAAAATTTGATGTTTTTAACGGTATACCAAATTTTTTTTATCTATTACCAATTTGATTTAGTTTTTAACAGTAGGTCCAATTTGATTTAAGTTTTATATATATTTCAAATTTAGAAATAAAAAAATTTGTAAAATATTACTATTACATAATTATGTTTTCAAAACAAAATTTGTTACAAGAATACAAAATTTGATTTTTTTTATAATAATAATATCACAAATCACATAAACACCGGTATAATAGAGTTAGATAATACATAATACTAAACTATATTAATTTATTGATAAATTTTGTTTTATAAACAAAAATGATTTAGTATATAAAATAAAACCCGCACGGTTGTGCGGGTCGAGATCTAGTTTTCTTTATTTATGGAGACAAAAATTTCCATTTTGGTTATATATTTTCGATTCAGAAGATTTTCAAGGAAGTCTTCTATTAGACGACTTCCTGGAAGTTTTCTACCTCTAAATATGCTACTCGCACAGAAGTCTTCTAGACCTTAAATTTATACCCTTAACTTAAATAACTAACTAAATAGAAAAAATTCACCTACTAAACTTAAAATAAACTTTGAAAGTGTTTAATATACACAAAACTAAACACATAGAGATCAAATTTTAATTTTCCAAAAAAAAATGTTTAGCTTCCAAAATCTAACCCTAAAAATACAAACAATACTACAACATATGCTACCAAACCCAAAACCAAAGAATACAATGTCTCACTACATTCACTAATCTGTGTTGAAAACTTTTCAAGTTTACTATATCTTAATTTATATCATTTACAAATGATTACAATTACATGATTTCAATTTTTTCCCATCAAAATATTTTTTTTTAATATATAAAAACGTTTTAAGTTCTATAATATGAGAAGACTTCCTTGAAGTTTTCTCGCAGAAGACTTCCACGCAGAAGACTTCCAGAAGATTTCTAGAAGACTTTTAGGGGTATATTCGTAAAAATACATTCTGTTTTTTTGTTTGGTCATAAGGAGGTACTTGTAATTTCACTAGCTTTTTAGGTTAGTTTTACATTTGATCAAGTTGGAGTATACCTTTGTGTTTAAAATCAAGTTTTGGATCATATTTGGCAATTTCCCCTTATTTTTCAAACATTTTTAAAAAAATTGTTCGGTTTTCGGTGCGGGTTGGATTTGATATTGGTATTCGGATATAACATTTTAAGAACTGTTCCAATATATAAGTCATGTCTAATAGAGTATGAGACTTTGATTTTCAGGTCGATTCCAAGTCGGAATTTTTGGGTACAAATATTCTTGACTAATTCTGTTAAGTACCTTATAAGAAAATATAATATGTTTCAAATTTGGAAAAATTGCCAAAAGAGAACAAAAAAACAACATAGTTGTCCATATGGTATAAATCCATTTTTTACCATTTTTTCTCCTTTTTACTCTTTCTATATGTTAAAATTAATGAAATAAATAGTTTTAAGAATCAAAAAAATTATTAAAAATATAAACAATTAATAAAACACCCATTTACCCAAACACATATTTTTTTTTGGTTGAAAAACATAATAAATAATTTTTTCAAACTACGTTCTACTAAAAGTAGAATTCCTCTTCTACATAAAACGGGTGAGTAGAAAATGAATTCTAGAATGAACATATCCATCTACTTTTTTTAGAACGTACAACCTACTTTTTACTATAATTCTAAATATGGGGAATACGAATTCTACTATTTTAATGATTGCTACTTTTATTTAGAAAGATGTTTCTACTTTTATGGAGTATTCTAAATTATCAGGAATGCAAAATCTAAACCATACACGAACGTCTACAGAGTGTAGAAATTACATTCTGGAATTTTGTTATGTTCTGCACAGTGTAGAAGATGCTTTTTACGGATAAAAAAACTGTTTTTCGAAAATTAAGGAATTTGCAGTTTTAAAAATATTCTAAGAATATTCTAACTTCCTAAAACGTGTTTTGATTGATTTGCTTCATGAAAAATCAAAAACAAAACAATTTTGAATGTTCTTCTTCACCAATCTATGATTTCCCCATGATTTCTCTATATTTTGTCTTGTGATTTTCACAAACTCTTGTTCTATGATGCATATCTATACAACATGTGGTGTTTGGGAGTTTGGCGCAACCACGGGATGGGTTTTTTCGGCTGATGAGAAAGGGGCTAGGCTACTGTTATTGGAATCAAGTTCTACCTTAGAGGTTTTTAAAAGAATGGTTTTGGAGGATTTTGATATGGAAGAAGATAGCTTACCCGATTTGGAGTTGAGTTATTTACCTACTGAGTTGATCAATACATCAACATGTCCACCTGTGATCATTGCAAATGATCGACAGCTTCAGAATTTTGTTGGTTTTGTTCAAAAGTGTGTTTCTACTCGATTGTGTGTAACATCTAAAGCCAAAGTTGAGAATCTGAACTTTGAAGCTCAACACGATTTCAGAGAAAGAGAGTGGCGGAGAGGCAGAGAGAAGCGGAGAGTAGTGGAGAGGCGGAGAGAAGGGGAGAGGCGGAGAGAAGCGGAGAGTTGGCGAGAGGCGGAGAGAGGCAGAGAGAGGCGGAGAGACGGAGAGAAGCGGAGAGACGGAGAGAAGCGGAGAGACGGAGAGGTGGAGAGAGAAGCACTGAAATCTCCTTTGTGTTTGTCTAGAGAGAAAGAGATCCAGAGAAAAGTATTAGAACAAGAAGGAGAAAGGAACAAACTTTATGACTGAAATTGGATGGAGAACTTTGGTGTTTACCTTCGGTATGTAGGAGAAGAGAAAGGGGTTCCACCGGTGGCTACAGTCGTAGTTGATTTCACCGGAGAAAACACAAAGGAGAAGACAAAATCGCCATCTTGATCGCCGTGGAAGAGAGAGTCGGAGAGATCGATGTTAGGGTTACGGGAGTTAGGGGAAGTTAAATGTTTAGATCCCTTTTTTCTTTTTTCTTTTTCAATTTTTTCCCCTTTTGGCAACTATATTAAACCAACCTTTTTCCATTTTTTTTTAAAATCCAATTAATTATGTTTAATGTGATTAATCAAAGGTTACTTTTGGCATTATGGGAAACATTATACTATAGGGACAACTTAAGGTTGAATTTATACCATAGGGACAACTAGGTTGTTTTTTTGTTCTCTTTTGGCAATTTTCCCTTCAAATTTTAGAAATAAAGTTTAAAAATAATTTCTAAAATGCATATGGCACAAATGTATAGTTATCTAACTTGACATTTTTAATATAGTTACCAAAACTTATATTAAATTAAATTAATATTAAACACAAATATGATTACGAAAAATAACACAAATATAAAAATTAAATTTCTCAAGAAAAAATAAAACAAAAGAATATATTCGAATCTAGTGATATTTATTAATTCAAAAATTGGCACATGTAAGAGCTCCGGCCAATGTTATCTAAATATGGCGGTTTAGAAAATAATGGTATATTACTAAATATGATTTTGTTCTTAGATTCAAATATTTCTTAACATTGAGTGAATAGTTAATTAGTTTGTTGAAAAAATGCGAATAATTAGGAGTCAAATAAAAAAAATCTATTATTAATGTAAAATAAAGTTCAAATAGATTTCATTATTAAGATGTACTCTCGTAAAGTATAGATCACTTTAGTGGATGCGGCTGGGCTTGGATGGACAGTAGGGGGAGCATTCAACTTATGGGGACAAAGAATTTCATTCGACGCGAATCAGCCTTGTACTCGGAGGTAGAAGCACTCCGATGAGCAATGGAGAATATGTTTCAACATTCGACATGTCATACTTTTGGGACAGACTGTAAGGAGCTGATTGAAATGATAAAAGAATCTCATGCTTGACCAAGCTTTGCGACGGAATTGGAGAGGATAGAGACGCTACTGATATGCTTCCCAGATTTCAACATCATTCAGGTTCCACGAGCGCGTAATCAGCTTTCAGATTTTTTAGCTAAAACTGCTAGATCCTTCTATAGGGAGTTACTTTTTATTGGTTGTTCTATTCTGTTCTGGTTACCACACCTCAAGTTTGAGTAATAGAATGACCGTTTGACGCCAAAAAAAAAAAAGAAGTATAGATCATGTTTTGTTATGTAGTTTAGATTGGATTTATTGTGCTTTCAAAATATTACCATAATTAGATTGTCCTTGTAAACAAAATTCAATTGTACAAATTTTCATTTAACTTAAATAAGTAATAAAATGAAAGTGGCATGTCATTGTGAATAACTCTAAAAAGCAAGGACAGAATCCTAATAGGGATTATGATTTAATAGTATAGATTAACAAAATTTGATGGCCCAAATCTCTAATTATATTCATATCTATTATGAGGCAAATTTAAACTAATTAAAATGTAAATTGGTTATAATTTGAACCAAATTATTAGCAAAATAAATTACACAAAGGAATTATAAAATTGTTAATTTAACAACATAAAATAGATATTATACAACTAAAATCTCCATTAAAACTAAACAACATTCAATTAATTTATAAAAAAAATTAACCAATTTAAAATAAAATCCACGATATTGCATGATCTAGTTAATATTAGTAAAAACAAAAGATACATCATTTTCTACAACAAACAAAAACATATAAATATGTGCATCATTTACTTAAATTGTTGTAAAATATTTACATCATCACTTTCATAATCATTTTAGGTGATGCAAATTTTGGTTGCATCATTGATAAATTAATAATGCACATATATAAAATAAGTGATGCAGACAACTTTTTGTAGTAAAACAAGAACATGGAACGATTATAGATACAAAAGATATGAGTTCAGATTCCTAGACTATCTCTTACGTATTCCCACAATGGATAATATAACGGAAGTCGGAATCATGCTTCATCCAGTGAATGCATCTATCTTGCTTTTTTTTCACAGCCCTTTTCATTTGTGTTCTTTGTGTCTCTGTTAGGCACCCTGATATTGTATTGAAAAGTTCAGCCATGTCCAGAGAAGTGTCATTTGCGTAGTTGTAAATGATCTTTGGCAATAGAATCCATGTCTCCTTTTCAAATCCAACACTTGTTTGTATGAAACTGTCTCTTGCTTGCCTAAGTTCTTGGAGTATTCCTTCCGCTGTATAAACTCGAACCTGGTGAAACCATTACAATACTTCTTCAAATGGCTAACTCGGTTGAGAGAAGATAAAATGGAGATAAAGAAGTCCGTGGTTTTAGTACCATTGGATCAGTTAACGTTCCAGTTGAAAGGGCAAAATGAAGAAGTGGCTCGGCATACTCCAACGCATATGTGTGACTCCTACTTGTCTTTGAACTCCTAGCCGGTGAAAACAACGTCCATACACGCTATCATGACCAAACATAAAACGTTTAAAAACGTTAAATTTTACACATTGAACTGTGGACAGTTAAAGATGAATGTGTAAATTATGCCTTGATTATTCTAACAATAGGTTCACAAATAAAACAATTTTAGAAAATATGGCAAATTTCTCAAATTTTCTCTTATATTAGGTCATTTTTTCTCAGATATTTTTGCAAATGAGAAATTCAATTCTAGTCTGTTTTTATTTTACTTACATTTTTGGCCATCAGCCTTTACAATTAGCAAGAGAATCAATACAATTAAGGGAAAATTGTCAAAATGGAACAAAAATTTAGCATGGTTGTCCTTTTGGTATAAAACCAATTTTGTCCATTTTGTCTCCCTTTTACCCTTTTCCTTTATGAATTTAATGAAATAAATAGTTTAATGAATCAAAAAAATATTAAAAATATAAACAATTAACAAAACAGCGATATACACAAACACATATATTTTTTTGGTTGAAAAACTTGATAAATAAAATTTTAAAATTTTGTTCTACTAAAAGTAGAACTCGTCTTCTACGGAAAATGGGTTAGTAGAAAACGAATTCTTAAATAAACAAGTCCATCTACCTTTTTTAGAACGAAAAATCTACTTTTAATTAAAATTCTAAATATGAGGAATGCGAATTCTACTAATTATAAAGATATCTACTTTTCTCTCAAATGCAGTTTCTACTTTTATGAAGTATTCTAAAATTTAGGGAATGCAAAATCTAAGTACAACACGTACGTCTACATGAGGTAGAAATTGCATTCAAGATTTTTGTCATGGTTCTACTCATTGTAGAAAAGGTGCCTTATACGGATAAGAAAACCTGTTTTTTCGAAAATTAAGGAAGTTTCTGCTAAGAAAATATTCTAAAAATATTCTAACTTCCTAAAACGTGTTTTGATCGATTTAGTTTGCCAAAATATATAAAAAAAACAATTTTTCCTTTTCTTCTTCGTCAACATATGATTTCTCCATAGTTTGTCTTGTGATTTTCACAAACTCTTGTTCTATGATGCATATATATACAACATGTGGTGTTTGGGAATTTGGTTCAACCACTGGATGAATTTTTTTGGCTGATGACAAAGGGGGTAGGCTACTGTTATTGGAATCAAGTTCTACATTAGAAGATTTTAAAAGAATGGTTGTGGAGGATTTTGATATGGAAGAAGATTAGGGTTAGTAGGGATATTTGGTTTCGTACTTCAATGTCTTTTGTTCATTTTTTTAAAAATTGTTTTTACATTTCTTTTGCCTTCAAAACATTTTATTTTTATCTTTTTCATTAAACTTTTAAAAATTGTTTTAATATATGTTTAATTTGATTAATAAAAGGTTAGTTTTGGCATTATGGAAAATATTATACTATAGGGACAACTTAGTGATGGTATTATACTAAGGGGACAACCATCCTAAAATTTTGTTCCGTTTTGGCAATTTTCTCTACAATTAAAAACTGTAGTCTTTTTATTACATCCCCTTGGTTTTCAAAATATTTAGCCATTGCTTTTAATTTTTATGTGATATAATTTATTTAAAGAAAACAACTTGTCTTTCCTAAGATTACTACACGATCAGAACCACTGTATCTACTTACTCTACTTACAAGATTCAGTCAATATTTGACTAATATTTTTTTCCAACAAATTTTCTTATTCAAGCTTATTTGAATAAATATAACACTCTATTATTTACTACATACGAATATGATGCTTACGCTGGACCATCCTATAAAATAGTCTACTTTTATTTACTACATCGTTTTATATAAAGTATAAAAACATTAATTCATCTTACTCTTACATTTAATCTCCTAAATATTTATATCATATCTTATGAATCTCTATATAATATTAAACAACCTTATTGTAAAAATACGTTTGATTCTTCTTTAATATAATATAATGTAATCTAAATTATTCGAAATTATCCAAAAATGAAAATAAAAC
This sequence comes from Brassica napus, assembly GCF_020379485.1. Taxonomy (NCBI): domain Eukaryota; kingdom Viridiplantae; phylum Streptophyta; class Magnoliopsida; order Brassicales; family Brassicaceae; genus Brassica; species Brassica napus. Next base: position 8,095,458 of record NC_063451.1, on the reverse strand, counting down.
TAAACAAATTGAACTCAATTTTTTTACCAAGTTCCTAACATTGTTATTTGAACCAAACCAAAAAACTAAAATAGCCAACCCTAAACCAAACCCAAATTAATAAACAATCTAACGGTTCCTATATTTTTCAGACTCAAAACCGAAATTTACAACTGAAGTCGTTTTCATTGAAACAAAGTAACAAAATATAAAGCAAATGTAGACAAACAATTGAAGTCGTAATCAACTTACTGTTGGTGAATAGCTTGCACGAATTCCTAAAATAGAACTCTGGACATCGTATACGTTTACCCACTCCCCACCTATGTTAAATGCTGCCTAAACAGGTTTTAACGTAAATGATATCACAGATGATCAACGATCTAACACAATAAACTTTATATATTAACGAAAATGATCCATATCTCAAACCATTAAGACCTTTGTGCTTGTTATATCTTCACCAGTCCCATATAGTATATACGCCTGTAAGAGCACACCTCTTAAGCTTGTAATGATAACTAAATGTACTGAAAATATATTTCTCTACTCGTAATTGCTAATTTTCTTACGTGCATCACCAGAGCATTATGAATATTGATCCAGAATGCAAGCTTCTCCTCCCGAGCCATACTTGTTGGATCAACTTTCTCAAGCTTTTGAACCAATGATCTGCGTTTAGTCAGTTAAAAATAAATAAATAGTCATGATCTGCGTTTAGTCAGAATGCAAGTTTAAAATCTATGTAAATCAAGTATTTCTTTCTTTTCTTTTTTTACAGCGCAATCTCACCTGAATTTCTGAAGAAAACTCTCTACGGACTTCAAATTGACCTCATTTAGGCAAAGTGTATTGATAACAACTCCAAGTTCTTCTCCATATTTTTCATTCTTGACAAATCTCCTTTGTCCCTTGTCTGAGAGTTTGATGATTATTACACAGATAAGTCTCACAATCTCTTCAGAGAGTTTATTGGAACTGAGAGTGTTAAGACCAAGAAGATCTGCCAAACTCGGGTTGCTGAACTCTGATCTTTGTTTATTGTCCTGAAACGTTCACAATCATAGAATAATATTATTGAAAGCAAGCTGCAACTACATCAATATGTGTATCTTCCAATTAAGATCATTCACCGATTCAGACAACGGTTTGACGCTAGACGAGAGAGATGTATCAGACACAGAAGTGACTCTGTCATTTTGAAATTTAGTCGTGTTTGGCTTTGGTGGAGGAAGCGCAGAATCATCTCGTAACATGAATGCATGCAAATGATCTCCAAACGATGTTCTGTAGAGCGAGAGAAGGTACCGCTCTAACTGTAAGATCTCTTTCTCAAGCTCGGCTATCTCTTCCTTCAGTTCTTCGCTAGACTGCAAAATTCAGAGCCCATAATTAGACCTAACATTTCAACTAATGAGGTTTACAAAACTCGTTCGAATCTGTAAGTTGACCTTAGGCTTTGAGAAACCGAAGCTGCACTTGGCCTTCTCCACATCCCAGAGAGGAGATTTCTTTAAATACCAAAAAACAAACATATCTATCAAAAGATCAAAAGTAAATGAACTATTAGAAATAGGAACTTACCGATATGGTTCGAGAAGACCCATTTTGACATTCACTGCCACAATTAATTAGAAAACATTTAATATCAATGCAAATTATTTATTGTTGATTGACCTCGTTATGGAAGTACCTTGGAGTGCTTAGCTGAGAAGAAGATGACGAAGATGTAAGGGAAGAAGCTGAAAAGAAAAAGAGGCGATCACTGTTTGAAGGCATTCTCTTGCTACAGAATTTTGTCTTTAAACCCGCTAATTAAAATCTGCTTGAATCTAAACAAATAATAATGAGGTTAGTGATTGGTATGGGGGGAGAGAAGATGCTATAAAAAGCAGGAATTTAGAGAGATGCTAAGATGAAAATGCGAGTGATTGGGTTTGGTATCTAACAGAACCACATAAAGAGGCGATCACTGTTTGAAGGCATTCTTTTTTTTCCAAGTTTTATTAATTAATTAAGTGATTGGGAAACAATAACAATAGTAGTTTCAGAAAAAAACAACAATGAAAATAGTAGACGAAGTAAAAACATGTCGCCTACCAAACAACAAACACCCAATTTACAAATTATTTTTTTTTCCCGAAAAAATATCTTTTCTTTTTGTGCAAAAGTACAAAAGAGGGTGACCTATTCCTCACACAATAATAATATAAGCAAAAACAGACAACAGAAAAAAAAAAAGAAACAAATAGAAAAAAACTTAGACAGACAAACAAAGTCAATATGCTACTCTTTCCGTTAGAGCATCTCCCAAAAAAAATTATATTTGAACTTTCTAAACTTTAAATTTAATATTTGAATGTATTCTCTCCAAATTTGCAGCTTTGAATTCAACCTCTAAAGTTTTTTATTTTGCATTATATTATTCACTATGATCATAGTTAACTGAACTAACAAAAACTATCACCATTTTCGACTCAATGTTGCGGAACTTCGCAAAGCCCGATTCTAATTCTCGTATGATTTGGTCGTTAACGAAACTCTAACGAGCGCATCAACAACGTGAGGGAGGATTCCAATTCTCCGTTCTAAGTTTATGTTCTTGTTTCTTTTTATTGTTGGTTTTAAGAAAATGATCAAGTGCACTTCATATATTGTTGAAAGCTCTATCAAATGTGTATGAGTAGCAGTTTTCGACTCAACATGATAGAATCTCGTAAAACTTGATTACGTCCTTTGTATAAATGGAACATTTACGAAAGCATTGAGACAAAGTGAGGAAGAGCGGTCGACAACTCGAGGAAAAGTGAAGTGGAAGAAGAGGAAGAAGCAGCAAGGTCATGCTGTCATGTGGGCGACGAAGGGCTCAGCTCTTCAAATTGCGGGCGAACTGGTCCTGTTCTAGCCCTTTGTTTTCCATTGATCATTTTTTACGATCTTGTTTGATTTTCCGAAAGTCGTCAAATTGTGTTTTGAGTTTTATTTGCGAGAGTTATTTTGCAGATGTTGTCAATTTTGTTCTCCGAAAGTTGTATCGTAAAATACTTTTGTTACGAATGATTTCAGTAAAATGTTGTCCTGTTCAATTTTACGAAAGATGTTTCGTAAAATGTAGTTGAGTTTAACTTAACAAAATTTGTTTCGTAAAATGTTGTCAAGTTTAATTTTACGAAAGCTGTTTCGTAAAATGTTGTAGAGTTTAATTTTACTAAAGTTGTTTTGTAAAGTGTTGTAAAGTTTAATTTTATGAAAGTTATTTCGTAAAGTGTTGCCGATTTTATGAAAGTTGTTTCGTAAAATGTTGTTGAGTTTCATTTTATGAAATTGTTTCACAAAATGTTGTCGAGTTTAATTTGCGAAAGCTGTTTCATAAAATATTTTTGGGTTTAATTGTATGAAAGTTATTCTGTGAAATGTTGCCGGGTTTAATTCTATGAAATTGTTCTGTAAAATGTTATCGATTTTGGTTTTATGGAAGTTTTATTGGAAGACATTATCGAATTTGGATTTACAAAAGATGTAAAACTCACATTTTTCGGGTACTATGTGAATTTGGTTTCCGATTTTATATCGGAAGCTCAAGCTGTGATGGGCTTTATTATCATGATTAGAACTTAATCAGATTTTTTATAGTTTCTGTTGGATTGACCCGAGAGAGTTTTGAGTACTTTTTTTTCAGTAAGCGTAGTAAGAAAATATTGAGAGATTGCATAATATGTTGCTACAGAAGCGGCACTTGAATGTTTCCAAAGTCTTATGTTTCAGAAGACTATCTAGTAGTGAGGGTAGTGATCTCCCATTTTTCTTTGTTTACGTCTTCGACAGTGGCATTAAGGTTTTGAGAGATTCTAGATATATTAAGTTTGTTTTTCCAAAGGTTTTTCGGAAGAACTACAGCAGTGAAGGATGCGTACCCGATTTGTTGTGCTTCCTTTGCCGTGAGTAATCCAGTGTTTCTCCGTGTTTTGAAGAGAGCGAGTTTTATTTTTCCAAGGACTTTTACGGAAACGGTTTTTGGTTGAATTCCTTCTCGCGTCAAGATCTCTCTAGCTCGGTAACGAGACGATTTTGTGGGGTTATATAGATCCTATCATTGCCCTTTTCTGTGAGTGGTATTGCACTCTCGTTAGCAACAGCCAACATCTTTCAGGTTTAGTGTTCGGTGATCTCAAGTAAGAGAATCCCCCCCCCCTTTCTTTCTAGCGCCCAAATTGTAGGAACCAAATTTCGCACAGTCAAATTTTATAATGGAAGAAAGCGTAGCTTCCCTTGGAGTTCCAGATTTTCTGCATAACCACATAAACACACAAAAAATAAAAAAGACGAAAATAGATGCGAAAAGGTTTTTATTGATTTCGGACTGAACCTTATGAATGGCTGCCTTTGTACCCCTTTAGAGGATCAAGCCAAACATAGTTCAGTTTACAAAGAGTTGAACAAGAGATGGAAATGCTTTCGCAAAGTTTGTCTAATAATCGAGTGCAATCAATAGAAAAGAAAGTGTGTCGAAAATAAAGCCTAGGTTTCTAAGTTCAGAGTTTCTGTAGCAAAAAATGTACTTTTTTCTTCTCTTCCTCGCCTCTATTTATATACTCCTCTAGGGTCGTCCTAGTTTCTTTTTACCGGCAGATTGTCATCTTCCTTTTCCTCCTATCTTGCCTTATTTTTCGGAAATTGAGTTTATCCTTCTCGAATACATTATCCTCTTTGTGGATCCTAAAACCCACACTAGGTATTTGGTAATGATTGTTTGTAAAAAATAAGAAAAAAAAATAATGTGCGCAACGATATCCTCAGAACACAACGATGTAACCAAATTCCGGTTGACAAAAATGGACTTTATTGATGGAGACTAATTGAAATACAAAGTTTACAATTAATGGAATATTAATGACTGAGAGCTAAGAAAAAAGTGTTGAGAGGGAGAGATTGAGGCCGAGGTCGAGTGTGTAGTGTGTCTAGGGTTAAGAATGTCTGTCTTCACTCTTTGATATCCTCCTTCTTTATTTTCTTCTTTCTTGGTCTCCTTAATTGCTTCCGAAGATCGCGGAAAATCGTTCGACCTGGCCGAGCTTGCTTATCCTTATGGCATTAGACCATAAAACTCCTGATCTATGCTGATGGTTTTTGCGTTAGTATAATTATCGGTCTGGCCCTAATTCGAGGAGCTGTTTCTTGAGCCTCTTCTAGCTTACCCGTGGTCGTCATCACTCTTTCTTTCCATTATCCTCTCCAAGTGAAAAAATCTTCGTTGACATTGGCCGTTTCAAATCCTAAGTCGTAAGTGGGAAGTGTCTTATTTTAGGCAATTTCAGACCGTTTTACGACTTACGCGATTTTTATAATTTTTTTTTGGAAAAATCGTCAGTTTGCACGAAGTTGCAGTTTTTTGTGTCGTTGGTCTATGAAATGATAGTAGTCATTTTTTTGTCGAAAATCTTCTGTGTTCAAGTTAACCATTTCCAACTTGACTTTTGGTTACGAAAAAAAGGGTTCATTGTTTTCTACGTAATATGTCAACGGAAACTTCGATTGTGATGAAACAAAAAACGTATCAGACATAATTCACATAAGAAAATGATGAATAAAGAGGCACTACAAGAAAAATGAGTTTTGATAACAGTCCAGTATAGCTTTTTTTCTTTTCTGCTAGGTTGGCATATCCATTGGATTTAAATAATAAATGATCCATTGGATTTATAGATAGTATAAATTTAATAGATATAATTTAATATTATAATACTATACCTCCATATGTTAAATATTTGTCGATGTTAGCTTTTAAAATTATAAAAAAAAAAATTAAATAACAAAAATTATATTATCTAACAGTGATTAATCTTTACTACCTTAAATCCATGAAATTTTTTTTTAAACTATATAGTTTATTTTAAAAATTAAACAAAAACTAAATGTTTAATTATTTACTCGATAATATAAATCTATGAAGCGAAAAGTTTAATTTTTTAAAAACTTTCTAAATTTGTGAAATGTTACAATATTTTTGAATATGACAATAAAACAATATTTTACTAATCTTTATATATATAGTTACGATTTTAATAATAAAATAATAATCCGAAAATGTATATATAGAAGAAGATACAAATACATGTAAAAATTTGAAACAATCTATTCAATGAAAAAAATACACCGTAAGCTTATTATGTTTTAAAAATTGATAGACACACATATATTATAATATATACCAAATTAGAATTGAAAACAAAATGTTTATATAAAAATAAATGAAAAAAAAAACCTGCGCGGTTGCGCGGGTCGAGATCTAGTTAATATATTAATGTATGAATTGTTTTGACTACAAGACTTAATACAATTTTATATAAATATGAAAATATATTTGTGTATAGTTTTATATTCAAAACAATATATTATATAATGTTTTAAATATAATCATCGCTACATAGTTGGTTAGTCGTTAATAACAAATATGGTTAATAGTTTGTTAGTCGTTAAATTTTGTGTTAGAGGGATATATCGATCACTAACGACCACTGATACTGTTAACAGCGACTTAACTGCTACATGAAAAACGAATCATAAAGAAAAAATCTAAAAAAAATATAAATCTAATTGTTAATAAAAATCTAGTTAGGGGTTAACAAACAAATTAATTAATATATGTCCAAGCAGGTAATTATTATTAATAGTTAACAATGCAATTAGTGCTAAGAATATGAGTTATATGCTACAAGAAATTTGTTTGTCACCATAAAAAATTCATTAATCTCTTTCTCTTCCTTATCTCATTTTTATTAACAATTTTTCAAAATTTTGAATCTTCTCTCTTACTCATTCTTTGGTATACATCAACTAATAAAGCATGTACCACACAACAAAGAAGGTGTATCAAATAACAAATCATTTAACAAACCAACATATTAAATCACATCATGTATCAATTCATTTGTCAGCTAACAAACCAAGTATAAAAGTATACAAGTTGACAAACCATTTATCAAGTACTTAATCAGCTACATAAATCATGTATCAATTAACAACGAGTCTTTTATATTAAACAACGAATCAATGTACGAATACATTTATCAGATAACAAATTTTTTTATCAGCTAACAGACCATATATCAGCTGGCAAAACATACAACATGTTTCGTTAGCTGATACATGGTTTGTTAGCTGATATACGATTTGTTACCATGTATAATAAAGAAAAAAGTAACCCCTATCAATTCATGTATCATATAATAACTAACTTATCAACTAAGAAACTATGTACCCAAAAAAAAGTAGCAATTAATAGGTCATGTATCCAAACCATGTAACATCTAACAAACCATGTAACAACTACATATTTTGTTAACAAATATAATTATTTGTCATATGTTAAAAGAATCAATAACATATATATTATTGAATATTCATCTTTTGGTCCTAAGTCGTGTATTAGCTAACAAAATAAGTATCAAATAATAACTCACGTATAAACTAATAAATCATGTCCCCAACAATATAACAACTAAGAGCATCTCCAAAAAGGAACTCTTCCGAAGTCTTCTGCCCAAATTTTGGATATGTATTTTGTGTGTGTTTATATATTATATTCTAAAAAGTTATATATTCAACCTAATTTGATTGTTTTGTTTATTATTTAAGCATAATAAAATTATTTTTGAAGTTTTCTCTGTTTTGAAGCCACTTGAATGTTTTTGAATATGCAGATTTTTCAGATCTAAGTCAGACTTTGGAAAACTTCTCAGAAGACTCTTGGAAGACTCTCGGAAGACTTCTTGGGAAGTCTTCTAATGTATTTTATGCTAGATGACTTCCCGAAGTCTTCTGCCCAAGGTGCTACAAAGGAATGATATCAAGTGGAGTCCAACCTTATGTATATGGAGGAATTATATCTAGCTACATGTGTAATAGTTTTGTTTATGGCATGTTTTATGATTTGTTTGTGTATTATTTTAGTTGTGAATTCTTTTGTAAACTTGAAGAGATGTTAATCAAAAGAATTTGGTATATATTTTCATGTTTTTCCCAAAGTACTTGACATTATTGAAGTTATTGATACAACATACCAAAATTTTTTTTAAACCATTCTATCCACTCATAACAAAACATAATAACACAAAAACTTAGTCTAAAGAGACACAATAAACCACATAATTTGATATTCTTGAAGTTACTTAACACTTTTGAAAGTTAAAAGCATACCTTGAAGTTACTTAACTGGTAGACTATGAATTTAACCTATTTTCGTCCATAGTTTATAGTTGTTTTTACTAATAATTATTATATTATAGAGTCTATTTATTATATTTATAAGATCATGAGTGATTTGGAGATAAGTGATGATTTTGGAGCATTCTGGAGATATTTGGAGCAAGCACCCGAGATGACCATCGAGCTCGACCATCGGTCGATATTGGAGAGGAATAATCGATCGATGTTCATATCTTGACATCGGTCGACAGGGAAGCGCGCAGAAAGCCTGTTTGGTCACAGCCGACTTGAAGCCCAAGTCTTCACCAATTTACGAGATTACCCCTGACGAGTTTTAACCTAATTATATAAGCTTTGCCACCATTTTAGAGGCAAAGTGTGCTTTTCTTGTTTTATTATTTTCACAGCAAGGTTTTCTAGGATTTTGATAGATTGGAGAGAAGATCCAAAGTTATAATTTGTGATTGGAACTTCATTAATATTTATTTTCTATTCTAATGAAGTTTTCTTACCTAACTGTTGTTATGAATTGCTTAGCCATGTCTGAGTAGTTCCATTGTTAGATTTTAGGGTTTAAATAGGTTATGAAGGATTAGCCCCAACTATAGATTGCTGAGTTGTGGTAATTGTCATTAGGATTTTTCATTAATGCATGTCTCCAGATTAGCTACCTAGAACTTGCCCTAGGATTGATAGATAAAAGCGAGAGCTTCATTCTCATCCTGAAAACATTCTAACTGAGCTAAGTTTCTTGCTATGAGTAAGGCGAGAGCTGATCTAGTGAGCTTAGTAAGCTATCATTCAACCAGCGCATAAAGCTTAACTAGAAGCGCGTCGATCGATATCATTATTGAATAATCGATCGACAGAGCGAAAGGTGGATTGATTGATATCCCTTTAGGATCATCGATCGACACTTTCTATTGGTCGACATACGATAGTTGAGATCATTAGATCTAGTTAATAGACAAGTCTAAACATGCGAAAGCTGATAGACGTGTTGACTAAGTAGTTGAGCTTTACATTATCATGCATGCAACTCAATAGGCATCTGTAGGATTATAATCTCAAGTTTCCTGAATAAAAATCCTAAGTCTAACTATTTCCTTTTTAAGCACCAAAACCTCAACCAATCAATTGAACAAACACTTGTTCAATATAAAATTGCAATTTACATTTAAATCTCTAAAAACCATCTTGCTTAACAAATCATATTAGATTTCTTAGGTTCCCTAGCTCCCTGTGAATTCGATCCCTAAGTACTACAACTCGACCTCTTATTTGAGAGAGTATAAATCACTCCTTAGGGTAATTTGAGTGGTACCAAATTTGGCGCCGTTGCTGGGGAGCTTTGATCGCCTATTCGATCTAATTTTTGTTAAGTTTCTGACACAAAATCTTTTCTTGGATTTTTAGGTACATGCCCAGCAGTACTAGAAGCAACAAGGAAACCCAACTACTATTCTCACCAGATCCTGCAAGTTTGGAGCGTTCAATCCGCAAAGAAGCGCGCTCCTCATCGATCGACAACAACACCTGTTCGTCGCTCGATTTCGTTCAACTACCGTCGACCCAGACACTAGTCCCGTCGACCGATACTCGCTCACCACCGTCAACCGAAGACACTCATCTTCCATTGACCGATATCGTCCATCCGACATCGATCGATTCTCCATCCCAGACATCGATCGATACTGAATCGCGAGACATGGTTGCGACTTTGATACTTGTACGAGATGATAATGGTGACCTGCATGACCAGGATGGTCATCTGCGTAATGCAGCAGGTCAGAGGATAGATGCTCAGGGGGCTGCAATCCCTGAGTCTGATGCTAATGCTACAGGAACTACTTTTCCTGTAGATGAGGCTGCGCGACCCAAGACGTTGGCTGACTACAACCGTCCAGATCAGTTCTACACCAACAGATCAGCCATTCGTCCTCCCACTATTCAGAGGGATTTCGAGTTGAAGGCGCAGTACTACACACTAGTGGGACAGATACCCTACCATGGATTATCTCACGAGCATCCTATGGACCATCTGAAGAGGTTCGAGGATCTGATATCTGCCATTAAAGTCAAAGGAGTCCATGAGGTTTATCTCCTATGCAAGCTCTTCAAGTTCTCTCTTGCTGGAGAAGCTTCGCATTGGCTTAAGCAGCTACCACCAGGATCTCTCACATCCTGGAGCGACATCAAGAATGCATTCTTATCCAATTTCTTTGATGAAGCACGTGCTGAAGACTTAAGGAGCAAGATTGCTACATTCACTCAGGAGCCTGCAGAATCATTCAAAGGCTCTTGGATCAGATTCAAGTCTTATCAGAGAGACTGTACACACCATGGATTCAATGAAGTACAACTACTTAGTACTTTCTACAGAGGCATCGTGGTGCAGTACCAGATGGCTCTTGATGCTTCCAACAATGGAAACTTCAACACCAGGAATCCAGGAGAGGCAGTGAAGGTCATTGAAAACCTAGCATCTAGCAACAGCACCAAGAACATTGATTTTTAGAGGAAAAAGTCTGCCACCATCCTTGGGAATGATCAGATGGATGAGGTGAAGGTAAAGCTGGACAGTGTTCACAAGCTTCTCAGGAAGCAGGTCTGCTTGGTTGAAGATGCAGAAGCTGTAGACACAGAGGGTAGAGCAGAGGAAGAAGAAGAGGTGAACTACATTGGTGGAACTGGATTCCAAGGTTCTGGAAACCAGGGTGGAAACAAAAATTCCTACGGAAATAGGGGTAATTTCAACCAGAGTTCACAGTATCAGAAACCCTATAACAACAGCTACAGCAACAACATAAATTATGGAAGTTCCTACTACCAGAAGCCACCGCCGCCTACTCAGGAGAGCAAGATTGAAGAGATGCTCGATAGGGTTCTTGAGGCACGGCAGCGAATGACAGTGGACTTCAATGGGAAGATTGATTCTGTCTACACCAACCTGAACATAAAGTTTGAGACTTTGAGCACTCATGTGAAGAAGCTAGAGATGCAGGTTGTGCAGACAGAAGATGCTGTCAAGAGGCAGGAAGCCTCGACAAGAGGGGTAGGAGATGATGTGATGAAACACCACGTGAATGCTATCATTGAGGATGATTTTTGGCAAGTGGTGAAGGAAGAGAAGCTGCAAGAAGGAGATTTCGAAGTAGAAAGTTTGATGAGTTTCGGCGGATCGCATTGGTGTCGATCGACGCCAGACTTCGAACATCGATCGACGTCGCCCAGTCCAAATCGATCGACAGGATCTCCAGAGCATCGACCGATGACACCAACGTAGTCATCCGCATCTTGCAATGCCGTGAGAATTCTGACTCACGAGGAGTTCGCCGCAAAACACCCACATCCGCCCAACCCTGATAACGTCAGAATCGCTTGACGTGATGACACCCCAATCGATCGAAAAAAAGAGGCTGCCATCGATCGACAACCTCCAGCGCCTATTGATCGACAACCTCCAGCGCCTATTGATCGACGAGCGCCTATTACCTACCAAGTGCAGATGCCAAAGATAGATGTTGCACGTCTTAATGCAATCAGGCCCAAACCCCAACATTCAGAAAACCCACAAAAAACCGTCAGGACGCCTTCAGATGATGGAGAAGATTCTATGGAAGAGGATAGGGTTCCTACTGGAAAAACCCTAAGGAGAAGAAAAGAAAAAGTGGCGAAACATCTGAAGAGGGGGGCTAATGAAAAAGAAAAGGAAAATTTCCGAAAGAGAGTCTTCAGGATTCCTCTAGATAAGCCATTCGAAGAGGCTTATTATACTCACAGAGTGTGGATGTCCATCAGAGACACAAAGGAAAAAAAAGAAGACATCAAGAGAATGTTCTGTGAAGCAAGAGAAATAATGAGGATGAGGATTACATTGAAGAAGAAGAAGAGTGATCCTGGGCAATTTGCAATACCATGCACGGTGAAGGGTATTGAATTTCCACATGCCTTGTGCGACACAGGAGCATCAGTCGGCATCCTACCTAGGGTTATGGCAGACCATCTGAGTCTGCAGGTGGAGCCTTCGCAGGAATTGTTCACTTTTGTGGATTGTTCCCAGAGGAACTCAGGAGGAATTGTAAGAGACCTAGAGGTGCAGATTGGTAATGCCCTAGTTCCAGTTGATTTCCATGTCTTGGACATCAAGCTAAACTGGAACTCTTCTCTACTACTTGGGAGAGCCTTCTTGTCAACAGTGGGAGCAGTGTGCAACTTGTAAACCAACCAGTTGTGTCTAACACTCATAGATCCTAATGCCCACTATGACCCCATTCCAGTCAAGAAGCCACAGATGTCCTCTAGAAGAATCAATGTTCCAGGAATCATTGCAGCTTGCCACTGTGGAGCCGAGTACGAGACAAACTACTCAGCGTCGATCGAAACTCACACTGCAACATCGATCGACAGTGGAAATCAGAAATCGACCGACAATCCCCAAGATGAATCGGTCGACATTCGTCCAGATGATTGGGAGAACGACTACTACAACCCCACTATTAACGCATACACCAGACAACACATGCATACGGAAGAGTATGATGAAGACTATGAGGATGAATGAGCTACTGAGTACAAAGCCATCCTTGATGAGGAAGATACACTTCTACATCATTCCTTCTGGAATAGGAATGCACCATCGATTGACATAACTGGTTCACCATCGATCCATACTCAACCTCATCAGAGAAACCGGAAACGAGCATCGACCGACATCGCCAACTACACATCAATCAACGCAGAAGTCAACCGAGTGTGAGAGCGAGACTACTCGATTGGCAGTGGGGCAGATGATCACCATCACGAAAGCTATGTAGTAGAAACAGCAATATATGAGCCAGGAGCAGATGAACTACATGAAGGTTTCACATATGAGGAACTTCTCAACATGCAAAGACAAGATGAAACAGCTCAAGATCGATCAGAAACTGCTTGGGGAAGAACACGATACACGCATCCGATCGACAGAACACACCGTCCATCGATCGACATAAATCCTTCAACATCGATCGACATCCTCTCTAAACCAAAAACCACTGTAAGCGAAAAAGATAAATTTAATAATGAGTATCTAACTCCAGACAAATTTGGTATTTTCAGGGACCCAGATGGCCACACAAGAGCAATAGACGGACGTATACTGAATGTATCTCGAAAAGATATTGCGGACATCCTTCAAACAGCCAATGGAGGAGAAAATTTGTTCGTACATCAACGCAACATTCCAGAATACCAACAAAAGGATACAAAGGAGTTCTATGACACAGCTGGTGGCATAGACAAAAGCTTCAAACCAAGTTCTCACCATCCCACTCGACCATCGATCGACGTTGACGTCCCAAGATCGGTCGACAGACAGCCAGAATTTGGCAGAAGAGCTTTTGAATCCCACGGTACCCGAAGATTTTACTGGGAAGAGAAGGATCAGTATGGAGTCTACAGAGATGATCAAGGATATGCCAGAGACCTAGATGGAAACACAATTCGTATTCACAACATGGATACCAGAAGAGTTGTGGAGAGAGCTTCGAGAGATGAGCCTAGCTACATATGTCTTCCTGAACATGCTAACTCATTCACACAGACCAAGCTGGTACCAGAGATCTACACCAAGGACGAGATCAATGAGATGTTTTATTGAATCTGTTGAGAACAAGAAAAGAACAAAGAAGCTTTCCAGATGAAACTTGATGGTGTCTACTATCCATTGAATGATAGTATCAGTTGGCTAACTACTTGCATTGAGGAGATGAAGCAAGACATAGCAAGAATTCAACATGCTACCGACGTTGCTCGATCGTCATCGATCAACAGAGATCAACATACATCGATCGACGTTCGTCAACGCGCATCGATCGACAATCAGATGCCAACATCGGTCGACGACAATCCACCACTCCCACATACGATGAAGTCTCAACAAAACTTTCACACCAGGGAAGAGATAGATCAGTTGGTAGAAGGGATCTATAGAGCTCTAGAAACTACAGAAGAGAGGCTTGATGGGAGATGTGATGACATCAATTTCCCAATGGATCTTAACATTAGTGCTTTGACTTCCTAGATTGAAGCTATACAAGGGGAATTGGTGGAGATTCAGAGTTACATTGCCCGTCGACCAGACGCTTTGTCATTGATTGACCGACGCAACAACAAATCGACCGACATTCATCATCGAACGTCGGTCGACGACGCTACAAACCGAGGCTGACTAGTACCAAAGATGACATCAGCCATGTCCGACACACATTACCATGGAGAGGAGATCTCAGCTGACACTTACGCCACACTTAGAAGACATCAATTCAACCTTGAGAGTCTTGAAGAAAGATTGCAGAGGATGGAAAACACAACTGCAACAATGAAAGAAAAATGGCGTAGAGGGGATGAAGCAATGAGAGACTTCGCTGGTGCATGGTTCAACAAGCGCAAAGAAGAGATGGATACTTGTTTTCCAACAAGTCTCAGTGCTCAACATTACTAGCCCAATCACCTCCAAAGTCAAGCTAAATGACTATAACAAAGAGTTGAGTGAGAAACAACCCACTATTAGGTAATATTTATTAAGTTTTTATTAATATACTATTTATGTTGGTTTTTAATTATTGCAGGTCATTAAAAAAAAAAGAAGAAGAGATCCGAGTAAACGATTGCCGTGAGTATCGACCAACGAGAAGCTGTCAACATCGATCGACATTGCCTAACCTGCCGCGACCGATGTCAACATCACTACATCGGTTGACATCCATTCTTGTCTGGTATATCGTTCTAACTTATTACATTGACTCCTTATTATTTAGTTATCACCATAACTCCGACTGAATTTACACTGGGAACAGTGTAGTTTAAGTCTGGGGGGTGGTTTACTAATAGTAATTTATTTATGAGTTTTATTAAAAAGTTTTTCAAAAAGTTTTATTGAGTCATGAAGGGGATAATGAACTAATAGATTTTTGCTTGTTATCTAACCACTCTTTAGCACCATTCTAGATTTACTGATTGCAGATAGTACTAAAGATACTAAAGTGGATCAACATGTCCACTATTCACACTTGCTGAGATTGTTTTAAAGAACCAAAGCTGACCTCCAACACTGAACTTGACACAACTGCTTGTCTTGGGGCTTGGTATGCATGGGATCGGATTCTTCGAACAAGTCTGTAAGGTAAAGCCTTGTGTAGATAGATTAGTCACCCTTTCTCTCTCTATTTTCGAAATATAGATAATTTAAAAAAAAATTATTATTATTATATATCTATTAGAGATTTATTAGAAAGGAATTCGAACAGGACTTGGTGGCTACAACCATTAAGGCTTGCTTCATAAGAATTCTATAGGTAAATGATTAAAACAGGACTTGGTGACTACAACCATTAAGACTTGCTTCACAAATAATCCTAGGATATAGGTCAAAAAGAAGTGAACAGGATTTGGTGGTAACCACCATTAAGGCTTGATTCATGAAAGCCTGTCCAATCTTGGTCAATGATCTTGCTAAATAAGCAGATTTTGACTAAGAGAGAAAATTAGTAGAGAGAGAGGATAGGAACTAATGTTTACCTGCAGGTCCAGATACTTGTTTGAAAGTCCTTGCATCCTGTGATCGATATCCCCAAGGTAAAGCCTACACTTTTATTTATGCTAAAAAATGAGGTTGGTAGAGGGGAATGTCAAACAAGATTTGCTAAGTTGTTGGCTAAATGAATTTGGTTGCTAAGCTAGGATATGGTATAATGTGCTTTTGTGATTAAGATTTTTTAGATGTGGATTGCAATATTGCAGAGGTTATGATTCGAAGTTTTTAAATCATGTGAGTCCCTGCTGTTTTAAAACCTCTTTTAGAGAGAATGTCTGTTTGTTTTGTTTAAGGACAAGCAAAATGGTAAATCTGGAGGAGTTGATAGACTATGGATTTGACCCATTTTCATTCATAGTTTATAGGTGTTTTTACTAATAATTATTATATTATAGAGTCTATTTATTATATTTATAAGATCATGAGTGGTTTGGAGATAAGTGATGATTTTGGAGCATTCTGGAGATATTTGGAGCAAGCACCCGAGATGCCATCGAGCTCGACCATCGGTCGATATTGGAGAGGAAAAATCGATCGATGTTCTTATCTTGACATCGATCGATAGCGAAGCACGCAGAAAGCCCGTTTGGTCACAGCCGACTTGAAGCCCAAGTCTTCACCAATTTACAAGATTACCCCTGACGAGTTTTAACCTAATTATATAAGCTTTGCCACCATGTTAGAGGCAAAGTGTGCTTTTCTTGTTTTATTATTTTCACAGCAAGGTTTTCTAGGATTTTGATAGATTGAAGAGAAGATCCAAAGTTATAATTTGTGATTGGAACTCCATTAATATCTATTTACTATTCTAATGAAGTTTTCTTACCTAACCGCTCTTATGAATTGCTTAGCCATGTCTGAGTAGTTCCATTGTTAAATTTTAGGGTTTAAATAGGTTAGGAGGGATTAGCCCCAACTATAGATTGTTGAGTTGTGGTAATTGTCATTAGGATTGTTCATTAATGTCTGTCTCTAGATTAGCTACCTAGAACTTGCCCTAGGATTGATAGATAAAAGCGAGAGCTTCATTCTCATCCTGAAAACATTCTAACTGAGCTAAGTTTCTTGCTATGAGTAAGGCGAGAGCTGATCTAGTGAGCTTAGTAAGCTATCATTCAACCCGCGCATAAAGCTTAACTAGAAGCGCGTCGATCGATATCCCTTTAAGATCATCGGTCGACACTTTCTATTGGTCGACATACGATAGTTGAGATCATTAGATCTAGTTAATAGACAAGTCTAAACATGCGAAAGCTGATAGACTTGTTGACTAAGTAGTTGAGCTTTACATTTTCATGCATGCAACTCATTAGGCATCTGTAGGATTATAATCCCAAGTTTCCTGAATAAAAACCCTAAGTTTAACTATTTCCTTTTTAAGCACCAAAACCTCAACCAATCAATTGAACAAACACTTGTTCAATATAAAACTGCAATTTACATTTAAATCTCTAAAAACCATCTTGCTTAACAAATCATATTAGATTTCTTAAGTTTCCTAGATCCCTATGAATTCGATCCCTAAGTACTACAACTCGACATCTTATTTGAGAGAGTATAAATCACTCCTTAGGGTAATTTGAGTGGTAACATTAACACTCCAGAAGTCTTCTCGGATTAGCTAGAAACATTAGTAAACATAAATATTTGAAATCTCATAATTACCACCAAATAAGTTATGAATTTCATCCAGGAGCCTCAATATTGACTAATACACATGAATTAATAAGAAAATATTAAAAAGTCATTTTAATTGTAGAGAAAATGAAAGTTTATTAAACATTGACGTAGAATACTTCTACGGAAGTCTTAAGAAGTCTTCTCCAAGAAGACTGATTTATAGTGTTTTTATATGTTTTTAGCTATTAGATTTTGGTCGTTTTAGTGTTTAGGAGTTGCATTTAGGTGTTGCATTTGTACATATTGCATATACAGGGGCTGGAATGCACAATCAAAGTTATGGGGCAAAATGGAGGACAAAAGTGCACAAATGGAAGTTATGGGGGCCAAAGTCAAAGAGGAGGAAGAAGAAACACAGTTTCACCTACAGCTCGGAAGTGCCCACTTCAGGAACTTGTCTTCAGCACTTTGTTGCTGTAGGGAAATCTGCGAAATTACCTAGAGCTCCGAAGTGACCACTTTAGGAAAGCTGCATCTTGCACATTGATGCTCTCGGGAAGCTGTTTTGTTTGGGCCTTTGTGTTTTGAAGCCCATTAGTGCTAAGGCAATTAACCATATGCCACATTGCCTATAAATACTTGTTAAGGGAAAACCCCTAGAGGAGATCTTAGTTTTTCAGATCTACTTTTCTCTCTTAGGAACTTTTGTAAAAGCTTGAATCTTTAAACAATTTAATCTTGTGTTGTCTTGATTATCTATTCACCTAATCATGATGACCCTTAAACTAAACCGTAGTTTTAAGGTTTTCATAACTATTAGTGAGTAATCTCCCTATAAACTTATGAGTTAGGTAGATTAGGGTGAAAGGTGGATGATTTCAGATGTTTAAGGCTAGATTAATAATGTTTCTTACAAATGAGATGTGCTTAATGCTAGAATAGACTTAATCTCTCTGTTTCTAGATCTTGGATTTTCTCTTGCCCGAAAGGTGTTCGATGAATTGTCTGAATGTCTCATATTGTGTTTTACTGCTTGACCGACGAGAGTTGCTGCATTAAGGGCACTTCGACTATTAGGACTTGTTTGAATGCATGCTTGAGTGTAGTTGACTAATGAGAGTTGATGTATTGAAGCATGACTAGCATAGGAGCTTTTATCACGAGAGTGGAGTAGCTTATCATTGTGTTCCTAGGTTAAAGAAACTTGTTAGTTGATTATGTTGAGCATCTTAAGTCTGAAGCCTATCACCCGAAATCGATTGCCTTGTCCCATGAGTTTAGCCTTTAACCTTGATTATAATCTGTTCTTGTTCGCGTTTGTTGTCTGAGACTAGTTCATCACACTAAAACCAACTTGATTTGCTTAGATTAAATGACTTCTTGTATTCTCCTTGCTTTAAACAATTTTAGGTTGGATTGACATCTTTACTACTACATCGACACTGTTGTGCTTGCAGCAGAGTGGTAGAGAAATTAAACTTTATCTACATCAAATTTTGGCGCCGTTGCCATCCTAAGACTAGATTTAAACATTGAGATTTGGTTGTCGTTTACGACTAAGTTTTTTTTATTTTATTACTCTCTCTCTCTCTCTACTCTTTTCTCTATGTCAAAGACAGATGAATGCACTTATGCAGTAGAGGATCTATCGATATAACTCCACAAATCTAGGACATCAGAGCTTACCAAAGTGCAATAGCAAGAGAACGACGAGAGCAGGAAAGACTTGCACAACTAGAAAGACAGAGGTTGGACATGGAAGGAGAACAACATCCACCTCAAGAACAAGTCGCTGCTCAGGGCATTCATGCCCAACCCTAGACCCGTCCACCAGCCGCGAAATCCGCAAGCCATAGGTGCTCATGACGAGCCAACCATTCACAACAACCAGATGGGCATTCGCGCACCTCCGGGGGGCGAACAACAACTTCGAGTTCAAGTCAAACTTGATCAACATGGTACAATCCAACAAGTACAATGGACTGCCACTGGAGGACCCTCTAGACCATCTTCACACATTTGATAGACTATGTGGGACAGTAAGGATCAACAGAATTTCTGAAGATGCCTTCAAACTCAAACTCTTTCCATTCTCACTTGGCGACAGAGCACACTTATGGGAGAAGACATACCTTCAAGTTCGGTCGAAACATAGGACGAATGCAAAAAAAGTATTCTTAACCAAGTTCTTTTCCACCTCAAGAACTGCACGGCTCCGAAATGAAATTGTTGGGTTCACACAGAGGGGACTTGAAAGTTTCTGAGAGGCATGGGAGCGCTTCGAAGGTTACACAATGCAATGCCCTCACCATGGTTTCACAAAGGAAAGTCTACTCAATACATTCTACAGGGGACTTCTCCCAAAGTTTCGATCAAGGCTTGATACAGCTGGTAATGGTCATTTCCTGGGACGCGAAGAACGAGATGGAATGCAGCTAATTGAGAACTTGGCCCTAACAGACTCCACCTACAGCGATGACCATGATCGCTAAGACAGAGGTACTGTGACTCAAGATGAGCAAGCTATAAGAGAGTTAAAAGTGTTAAGAGGAGAGATGGACCAACTCCTTCAGCTTCAAAAGAAACAAGTTCACTATGTTGGTGAATATGATCAACAGCTGGTCCACAATGAGCCTCATGAAGAATTTGTGCATAGTGTCCAAGAAGAAGTTAACTATGTAGGAGGAAAAGGGAACTGCAATCCAAACTTCACCTACAGAAATCAGAATACCCAGATCCCTAAAGGACAAAACACACTGCAAGGCAACTTTAGGAACAAGCCGTAGTACATTCGTCAAGGCAACTACCAGCAGAAGCCTTTTTACAACAATCAGCAATAAACCTTCCAGCAGAAAGACTCGCGAGAGGAAGCTGTCGAGCAGATGAAGGACTGTCGATCGATGAAACAACATTGGTGTCGGTCGACAGTGATGCCAGAATATGGGCTGAGCATATTTTATGACCGACTGAAGCCCAGAAGCAACCACAAATTACCATAATACCCTAGTGTTGGGGTCAAAATCGGTCACGACGGAATCAATGTCTGAAAGTCCGTAAAAATCGGCATGACATTTTTACGAAAAATAAATCTTCGGAAAAGATTTATTCTTAAGAAGAGCCCTGCGGAAGAAACACGAGACATCAGAGAAAAGCCCTAAAAAGGTCGCACGGTCGCTACGTAGCGACCAAGCTCGAGCCAAGCTCGGTCGCCACGTAGCGACCGAGCACACGTCCTGCTCGGTCGCTACGTAGCGACCGAGCTCGAGCTAAGCTCGGTCGATACGTAGCGACCGAGCACACGTCCCGCTCGGTGGCTACGTAGCGACCGAGCGTCCGTCTGGCTCAGTCGCTACGTAGCAAACGAGCGTACATTCCGTTCGGTCGCTACGTAGCGACCGAGCTCTTCCGAAACGTCGATACGACACGAATCCATGCATTCTCGTCTACCCTTCGATGCTGTCTCCCGAAGACCATAGCGAACCCATTTCATGTTTTCCGCCATTCGAAGTCATCAATCAAACTTTACGATAAAAACCGCAGAAAGTTTGTTTTTATCGAAAGAAGTCGTAATAAACGCTTTAAGTCGAAAGACGGCCCAAAGGGACCTAAGGCATGACTCAAAGCCCACCTTACAATTTCTTAACCAGCAGCCCGTAAACTGTGGGACGGTTTACGCTTGGTTCGTAAGGAAAGATAAATGTCAAGTTTCCGCAGATAAATACGAAATTTTGAAGATAATTACGAAGATCGGGAAAAATGGAATATCTCCAATTTTATGCTATGACGGCTTAAGGGCAGAAGGGGAAAAGCGTAAACCGACCTAGGAGCGAGTATATAAGGAGTCCTAGGCGAGAGGCATGGGGGACAACTTTTTAGACTGAGAACTCTCGGCACTTAGAAACTCTGAGGCATTATTCTCGACATGCTCTGTTTCCATGACTGGCACCCGATTACCAGATGAACGTGCACAAGCAGTTCGATCTCTTGGTTCACTCTTGAACTACGTTAGGCTTGATCCTCGAAAGGGGTACGTAGGCAGCCGTTCATAAGGTTCAGTCCGAAATCAATCAAAAACCTTTTCTGTATTTTCTTCGTCTTTTGTTATCGAGCTGCGAGTCAACTAGGTTTGAGCTTTTAGGCCGCTAGAACTAGGTAAATCGCTGACAGCCTTTGCGGCCAAAGCTTTTATGATCTCTTGTTATGATCGCAACGCTCTCACGCCGACTCGAAATAAGATCTACTGTTTTCTCTAAACTCGTTTGTTATCTTTTCATGATTTCCGCATATATTTGGTCACTTGCCGTTGGCTCTCGCAGAGATCCGGGACCTCTGGAAAATTAGGGTTTTCCTAGTTTCCTAATTTAAACGTAAAACGACAGTGCGAATTTCGGTTCTCACTGTTTGTCTCTAGAAGGAGGGGAGGTACGGATTACTCTAACTCATAGCCGCAAAACGCTTTATCAAAACAATGTCTGGAAATACGAAAAAGAAAATTACAGTTCGCAACAATGCTGGTAAGAAAACTCCAGCCGCCACTTCGCCTATGGCCAACGCCTATGCAAGCGCCACAGTTCTTGAGAAAATCAAAAACCTTGCTGCGACAATTCGCCAGAGGAAGTGAAATGAAACGAGCTCGCGATTTCTCTTTTTAAACATAAAGGGAAACGATAAATCTTATCAAACCCCGTAAGTTTGGCTCATTACCGAACAAAAGAAATCTCAATGCGTAAGGGTTTTACCAAAACACGTTTTCCGAAAACATTTCGGAAGGGTAAAACTTGTTCTCCCAAAAACCGCAGAAAACCCCTAGGTTAATCGCGGAAAAAGGAAGCGCAACAAATCAATTACACAGCTCGGTCGCTACGTAGCGACCGAGCAAGCACATGGCTCGGTTGCTACGTAGCGACCAAGCTCAAGCCAAGCTCGGTCGCTACGTAGCGACTGAGCACGCACACAACTCGGTCGCGACGTAGCGTTCAAACCAAGCTCGGTCGCTACGTAGCGACCGAGCGTCCGTCTCGCTCGGTCGCTACGTATCGCTCGGTCGCTACGTAGCGACCGAGTGTCCGTCTAGCTCGGTCGCTACGTAGCGACCGAGATCTTTCGAAACGTCGATACGACACGAATCCATGCATTCTCCTCTACCCTTCGATGCTGTCTTCCGAAGACCGTAGCGAACCCATTTCATGTTTTCCGCCATTCGAAGTCTTTACGATAAAAACCGCGGAAAGTTTGTTTTTATCGAAAGAAGTCATAATAAACGCTTCAAGTCAAAAGACGGCCCAAAGGGACCTAAGGCATGACTCGAAGCCCACCTTACGATTTCGTAATCAGCAGCCCGTAAACCGTGGGACGGTTTACGCTTGGTTCGCAAGGAACAATAAATGTCAAGTTTCCGCAGATAAATACGAAATTTTGAAGATAATTACGAAGATCGGGAAAAATGGAATATCTCCAATTTTAGGCTATGACGGCTTAAGGGCAGAATGGGAAAATCGTAAACCGACCTAGGAGCGAGTATATAAGGAGTCCTAGGCGAGAGGCATGGGGGACAACTTTTTAGACTGAGAACTCTCGGCACTTAGAAACTCTGAGGCATTATTCTCGACATGCTCTGTTTCCATGATTGGCACCCGATTACCAGACGAACGTGCACAAGCAGTTCGATCTCTTGGTTCACTCTTGAACTACGTTCGGCTTGATCCTCGAAAGGGGTACGTAGGCAGCCTTTCATAAGGTTCTGTCCGAAATCAATCAAAAACATTTTCTGTATTTTCTTCGTCTTTTATTATCGAGCTGCGAGTCAACTAGGTTTGAGCTTTTAGGCCGCTAGTGCGAATTTCGGTTCCCACACCTTGGACGACCTAAAACCCTATTTATGTGTTTTTTAAGCCATTGTTGACGGCTAAGCTTTATTTTATTCATATTTCTAAGTTAGGAGAGAAGAGAGGAACTCCTTGAGAGTCCTCTTGGAACTCCATTGGTTTTATAATATCTATTGCAGTTTTATATCTATTCTTTTTATGATTTTTGTGACAAACTTCATGTCTGAATAGATCCAGCTATTAGGTTTAGGGTTCAGATAGGATGAGGGATTAGCCCCAACTATAGATTGTTAAGTTGTGTTATTCATCTTTAGGATTGTCATTAATGCATGTTTCTAGATTAGCTACCTAGAACTTGCCCTAGGATTGTTAGATATAAGCGTTAGCTTTCATCTCATCCTGAAACCATTCTAATTGAGCTAAGATTTGCTAGAGTAAGGCGAGAGCTGATCTAGTGAGCTTAGTGAGCATAATTCAACCCGTGCGTAAATCTTGACTTAATGCTCGTTGATCGATATTCCTATAGAATAATCGATCGACAGCAAGACACTTGTATCGATCGATATTCCTCTAGAATCATCAATCGACACTAAAGTCGTGTCAATAGAAAAACCTAGAAAGCGAGAGCCTAATGGTTTGTTTATAAGTGTTGAGCTCTAAAATATCATGCATGCAACTTGTTAGGCATCTGTAGAATTATAATCCTGATTACCTGAATAGAAACCCTAGATCTAGCAACCATCTTCCATCAAACCCCAAATCAATCAATCGAGCAATTAACTTGCTCACAAAACTTGCAACTTTACATTTAATCATTAAATCAACCTAGCTTAATCAAACTTATTTAGATTTATTTGGTTCCCTAGCTCCCTATGAATTCGATCCCTAAGTACTACAACTCTACCTCTTATTTGAGAGAGTATAAATCACTCCTTAGGATAATTTGAGTGATATCAAATTTGGCGCCGTTGCCGGAGAGCTTTGATCGCCATTAGTTCTTATCTAGTTAGATTTAGTCTAGGTTTTACTACTGTTCAAAAAACTGAAATTTTTTTTTGTGTGTTTCAGGTACATCCATATGAGTACCAGAAGCAACAAGGAGATAGGGCTCTAACTAGTAGACCCGACGTCGATCGACACTGTTCATCAACCGTCGATCGACACTGCTCATCAACCGTCGATTGACACTGTTCATCCACCATCGACAGACACTGTTCATCTGCAGAATGAAGTGTCTGAATACCACATGCTCTGCAAGATCTTCCCCTATTCTATCTCTGGGGATGCATTCAGCTGGTTCAGTCAACTAGAGCTAGGATCTCTAACCAGCTGGGAGGACATTGAAAGAGCCTTCCTTTACCAATTTCTTGATGATGCTGAAGCAACTCGAGAAAAAGAGAAGAATGATAAGTGGGACATGCTTGTTGAACGTTGGCAGTTAAAGAGGGAAGATCAGATTCTGAGACAGTTGCTCGACTACATTATGGTAGAGGGTAATAAACAACACAGATCTGAAGAGCTTAGCAGAGCAGAAGAAGATGAGACTAGTTATCCAACCCAACATCATTCGACACCAGCACCTCAACGTCTACCGACGGCAGGACTTCCACGTCTACCGACGGCAGGACTTCAACGTCTACCGACGGCATGACCTCAACGTCGACCGACGATACGACCTCAACATCGACCAACGGTAGGACCTCAATGTCGACCGACGACAGGACCTCAACGTCTACCAACGTTACAACCTAAACGTCGATCGACAGTATGACCTCAACGTCTACCAATGGTACAACCTCAACGTCGATCGACGATGTAGAAAAAGAGATCACCATGGAAGATTTCTTGGAGCTGGAGGAATGGCTTGAAGATTTGGATTAGAATTTGAAGAAGAAGCTTGATGACGATCAGCATACTTCGATAGGAGATCTGCAAACTTCAAAGACTAGCATCGATCAACACCAACCTGATGAGATCGATCGACAGCATCCACCCGACATCGATCGATACCCACCCTATATCATCGATCGACACTCCGCAGATAGCATCGATCTACACCCACACTCCATCATCGATCGACACCCACCCGAGATCGTCGATCGATACCCATCATTGGAAGAACTACCAAGATACATAGTTGAGCTGGAACCGATTGAGGAAAGGATGTACATGTCTAAGGCCTCACACCTTGTTGTCCCTAAACATCAAAGACCACCTATCGGAACAGAAGAAGCTGCTGGGTTTCACAAAATAGTGAAGAGGATACATTATCCTGTGAAGATTGTGGTTCCATGCGCTGTATTTCAAGCTAAAACTCATATTCCACCTGATAGAAGTATGCAGTTCAGTTCTTACAATGAGGTATTGGATGATCATCAGCACGTAGAAGCTTCTCAGATAGAGTTGCGATTTAGAGATAAAGTCGATAAGGGCCCAGCAGAAGCAGCATCGATCGACACCGACCGGATAGCATCGACCGACACCACATATGCAATATCGAACGACATCAACAAGCCGGCATCGATCGACGCTACCTCTTCTCCATCGATCGACACTGGACGCGTATCAGAGCAGAAGAAGTTCGATGTGTGTGGAAATCTTAGGGATGGAGAAACCACCGCGCGATCTGACAAGTCTGGAGGAAAGAATAGGAGGAATTGGAAGAAGAGGAAAAGGATCATGGGTGATCCTCAGTTTTCATTGATTCCTCGCTTCTCAGATGGTGTCAAGAAATCCAGAGTGTGGACCAGGTGCTTCTCACAGCCATTTGCAAAGCTTCGAGCACTACTTATTGCTGAGATGATAGACAAAGGAGAAGAGTCTATGGAGGAGGCTTTCACACAAGAATGATAAAGCTTCAAAGAGCAGACATTGAGACTTGTTTTGGAGCATGTTCTCATCCTCATCCGGACTAAATCAAATCTTCAAAGTCAAGTTAAATGACTATAACAAAGCGCTAAGTGGGAGGTAACCCACTATTAGGTAATTTCATTCCGCTTATGTTATATTGTTACTGATTTTTGTTTTTATTTTTATGCAGGTCAAAAAAAAAAGTGAACAGTAACAACGGCACTGTAACAAGAAAA
Organism: Brassica napus; assembly: GCF_020379485.1. Classification (NCBI taxonomy): domain Eukaryota; kingdom Viridiplantae; phylum Streptophyta; class Magnoliopsida; order Brassicales; family Brassicaceae; genus Brassica; species Brassica napus. Next base: position 8,069,167 of record NC_063451.1, on the reverse strand, counting down.
TCGAGCAACACTGTAGCAAGAAAATCGAGCAACACTGTAGCAAGAAAATTGAGCGACGCTGTAGCAAGAACATCGACCGACACTGTAGCAGAAAATCGAGAGTTACTGTAGATGTGATACTGTAGCTGGGTTACTGTACAGTCAGTGTTCATCGAAAAATAATTGAATTGGTTTTATTAGTTATCTATTACTAACTTTTAGTGTTTTATTTATGTTAGGTAAAAAGAAAAGATCCGAGGAAGACGAGTTTGCACGAGGATTGACGATGGCTGCGCAGCATCGATCGACAAAGCATCACTAGCATCGATCGATCGCCACTTAACTGTGTCAATCGATCGCCACTTAAATGTGTCAATCGATCGCCACTTAACTGGGTCGATCGATCGCCACTTAACTGCGTCGATCGATCGCCACTTAAATGTGTCGATCGATCGCCACTTAACTGTGTCGATCGATCGCCACTTAACTGTGTCAATCGACAGAGCTTCAAGAGTATAGATCGCCACTTAACTGTGTTGATCGATACTCACATCAATAACAGGTATACTCGCGAAACCTTGTTAAATATTGTCCTTATGATTTATTTTCCCACCAATCTTACACTGTATAAAACTGGAGATAGTGTTTTTTAAGTCTGGGGGAGGTTCTATTGATATTGTATTTTATGATGAGTTCAAAAAAAAAAAAAATCCGAGTAGACGTTTCCTTAGCACATCGACCGATGAGACCAGCTCGATATCGATCGACAGCACTTCAGATCCAACAATCGATTGTCTCTTCTTTGTGTAGAATGATTGCTCTAGCCATCGACCGATGAGACCATGTCGACATCAATTGACAGCACTTCATCAACAACGATCGACTGTCACTTCATTGTGTCGATCGACACTTTCGTACTTATAATTATTTCTCACCATAACTCCGACTAGATTTACACTGGGGACAATGTAATTTAAGTCTGGGGGGATGTTTTCTGATATTAGTGTGTTCATGAGTCTTATCAAAATGTTTTCAAAAGAGTTTTATTGAGTCAAGAAGGGGATAATGAACTTATTAGATTTTTGCTTGTTATCTAACCACTCTTTAGCACCATTCTAGAGAACTGATTGCAGATAGTACTAAAGATACTAAAGTGGATCAATCTATCAACTATTCACACTTGCTGAGATTGTTTGAAGAAACCAAAGCTGGCCTCTCAGGGGTCCTGTAAGCCTTTAGTTTCTCATCTTTGGGTAGTCCAAAGAACAAACTCGATATATCAAGAGTTTTCTCGGCCATGCCCGACTTGAAGCCATGATTGATCACTAAAAAGGTACCGTGAGTCATGCACGCTTCTCTTACAGACTTAGCTGCACGCTGTGTCTCGGCCTCGTCCCCATTCAGGAATCCACTCATGTCGATGATTGGAAGGTTGAGGTCTCCTTCTGAAGGGGTCAAATCGTTTTCCGGCCAGAAGAATTCTGGGGGAATATTTGGTTGGCTTTGTAGTAGAGAGAAATTAACGTCGGAAGAGTTCATTACTCTTGATATTATTGGTGTTTCAATTTGGCAAAAAAAAAATATATATATATATTATTGGTGTTCCGATGAGTCCTTCATCTCATATTTTGAAAAGATTTAAATAGAACTGTGCATTAAGTTGATAGGGACGAAGAAGGTAACAAAAATCATAGTTTACAATAGATACATATATGTACAAATTTTATTTTTATAGTTATCTTGATGTATATGTGTACTAATATTTTTATCCTAATTGTGTTTCCTATGATTTGCAAATATATTGCTATAGTTAGTGAAATCCCGTAAAATAGCATCTACAAAAAAATTAAATACAATCACATAAAGAAGCTTCAAATACAAAAAAAAAAATCCTTTTATATCTTATATATTAAAACAGAATATAACATTTAATCTCTAATATTATCATATAAATTTTGGGCCTATCAGAATTTTTTATTGGGCTATCAATAATTGGATTTAAACAATAGATGATCCATTGGATTTATAAATAGTATAAATTAAATAGATATAATTTAATGTTGTAATATTATACCTCCATATGTTAATTATTTAAATATTTGTCGATGTTAAATTTTAAAATTATGAAGATTTTTTTTTTAAATAACAGAAATCATATTATCTAACAATGATTAATCTTTACTACCTTAAACCAATGAAGCAAATTTTAAACTATATAGTTTATTTTAAAATTTAAACAAAAACTAAATTTTTAATTATTTACTCGATAATATAAATCTGTGAAGTAAAAAGTTTAATTTTTTAAAAACTTTCTAAATTTGTGAAATGTTACAATATTTTTGAATATTACAATAAAAAAATATTTTACTAATCTTTATATATATAGTTACGATTTTAATAATAAAATAATAATCCGAAAATATATATATATAAGAAGATACAAATACATGTGAAAGTTTGGAACTACTTATTCAATGAAAAAAATATACCGTAAACTTATTATGTTTTAGAAATTGATGGACACATATATATTATATTATAAACCAATTTAGAATTGAAAACAAAATGTTTATATAAAAATAAATGAAAACAAAAATCAGCACGGTTGCGCAGATCGAGATCTAGTTATTCTTTAAAAAAGAGGAAATATCTCTAAGTTTATGTTTCTTGTCACGTTTCAATTAAATAATCATCACCTTCTTCTACACGTACAAAGATCATTAATTACTTCTATAAAATAAATGTTATATTAATTATAATATATACTAGATTTCGATCCGCGCTTTTGAAGCGCGGATATTTTTTTGTTGATCCTTTTGATAAAATTTTCTTGAATTTAATTTTTATTAAATAAATAATTTTTAAGTTGTTTTATCATAATGTTTGAGTTTGAAGCAGAATTTTTATATCCAACCCTGACTCATGGTCGCATCGGTAGACTCGACGACCCATAATATAATCCAGTTTGCATTTATAAAAAATATGATAAACCTAATAACTATCCAAAAATCTGCTATTAACCCGTAATACTATACCGATTGATCTCATATAAACTCAGAAAAATGATTAAATTTTTGATGAAATTTTTCATATATTTAGGAAACTAAAATTGAATAAATTTGAGATTTCTTAGCTTTTGATTAAAATTTTATTATATCATTCAAAAAAATGTTAACAGAAAAAACAAATTTTATTGATATAACAGTATTAGTTTATTTTTGTTACAAATAACTTAGTATAAGTTTATGTTTTCATTTTTAGGTTTAAAAGTTAATTTTATAATATTTTTTGTTATTTATTTGTTATGTTAATTTTTAGGTAAAATTTTAATTTGGTTATACAAAATATTCAAAGAATTGTTTTTTATGATGGATGGAAATTAAAATTAATGATATTCAAATATGTATATGATATATGGTTTAGGGTATAGTATTTTAGTTTATATTAGAAAAAAATAGTTATATTGAATATATGCATAATATTTGAATGATTTATTTTGAATATTGATACATTGTTTTTTGAAAAATAATTAGATGTTATTTTGTTTGTTAATCAACACCCTTTTATTTCTTTTAGTTCTGAATGATTTTGAATTGTAGAAAAAACATAGATAAGTTATTAATTAGTATAAAAATCTTAGTGCATTTTTAGAATGTTTACTTAGCGTACGTTTAGAATATTATTCTTGGGTTCACCCCCTAGGGTGAACCTCTTCACCAACCAATAGGATTTCATTATTTCAAATTCGATATCTTCTAAAGCAGGAATCAAAATATTGTCAAATTATATTATCTTTTTAAAATTAAAATGTAAAAATAAATAAATAAAAAATAGTAGTAATTACAAAAAGAAATATTTTTAACGTCGTCAGCAAAGCATTAAACCCTGAATCCTAATCCCTAAATCTTAAATCCGAAACCCTAAACCCTAAACCCTAAACCCTAAACCCTTGGGTAAACCATAAACTCTAGGATAAATCTTAAAGTTTAAATCAAAATCACTAAACACTAAAACACTCAAGGGTTTAGGGTTTAGGATTTAGGGTTTAGGGTTTAGAGTTTTAGGGTTTAGTGTTTTTATTTAGAGTTTAGGATTTATCCAAGGGTTTAGAGTTTACCCAAGGGTTTAGGATTTACCCAAAGGTTTAGGATTTAGGGTTTAGTGTTTTGCTGACGACGTTAAAAAAAAAAAAATTTAATTTTTTTTTTCTGTAACTACTATTTTTTAACTTTTTTATTTTAAAAACATAATATAACTTGCTAATATTTTATTTTCTTTTTTGAAAGATATCAAATTTGAAATAATGAAATCCTATTGGTTGGTGAACCTAGAGATTCACCCTAGAGGGTGAACCCAAGAATAACTCATAAATATTTATTCTATGTGATTTGATTCAAAATTCGAAATGAATGAATATTAAAATAACCGTTCTTGTATTTGGTAAGATACCATACTGACTTATTATTGTGGGGCAGAGTATAATTAATTTGGTTGATTTTATTGTTAGCTTAAATGTAGTTAAATCCCCAAAACCAAAAGAATATTATGCTATTAATGGATGTTTTATTCTCTGTTAATATTATTGATACTATATAAAAGAAGACATGTTAAGTTTCTAACAAATAGGTCCAACAACCTTTTGTAAGTAGATTTTTTATGACTCTTTCTATTTTAATAGTATTGACTAGATTTTGATCCGCGCAACCGCGCAGATGTTTGTTTTCACTTTTGTATACATAAATTATTGTTTTTAAACATTAGTGGTATATATTTTTAACGTTAATCATATACTTAAATGTTTATATAACTATTTCAAATACAATAATTTTATAATTTACATGTTATAATTAATTAATTGTTTAAAACCATCTGTATTTTCACTTCTTATTATAAATTAATATATTTATGAGAAAACATATTTGAAAATTATTTTGTATTTAATTTATGCTAAATTCTGACCCGTGTTTCAAAGATGTATTTCTTTTTACTAATATTTTTTATGCTTATTCATTTTAGATAATATATTATTGTATATACAAAAGTCTAAGATATGTTAATTTTTAGACATGTATTATATGGTTTGCTAATTTTAAACCGTTCTATCATCATATTATATTTTTAAAATAAATAATTTATATTTATGAAAATAAAATTTATAAATTTATCAATTGAATATACTTTTATCATATTTATTTAAGTATAATAATTGTATTTTAACATGATCATGACTATAAGGTAGATAAAATAGGATTTAATTTATTTATTTATTATTTTATAGGTACATTAAATTATTTTTAAAATATTTTTACACAGATTTATTAGAACTTTTAAAATATAATATATAAATATATATCATATTTAAAATGAAAATATATTATGATTAAAGTAGTTACAAAGATTTTATATTATAAGCTTTAAAGAAATACATGTTAATTTTTATACATGTATTATATAATTTGCTAATGTTAACTTATCTTACCAACGTATTAGATTTTATTTTTGAACATAAATATTTTATACTTACGAAAATAAAATTTATAAATTTAATACAATTTTAATATATTTAGCTCAATATAATAATTTTCTTTTAATATGATTGATTATGATTATATAAGATATAAAATATTACAGATTTTTTTATTTTTTATTTTATAAACGATTACTGAATTTATTAATCTATAATAATATTTCAAACGAATTTTGAAATTAGTGAAAATATTTAAATATAATTTCGAAAATGAAGATCTTTTAAAAATCTGTTAAAACAGATTTGTTAGAATTTTAGAATAAATATATTTATATTTAAAATGAAAAGATATCAAAAGATATTATGATTAAAGTATTTTAAAGATTCTATGTATTATTAGTCTTAATAAAATACATTTAATAAGATTTCTAAGTGATGTTCCAAATTAAAAAAATCACACATGAAAGAAGTCATGACTTCTATTTTAATATATAAGATGTGTCTATCAATTTTTAAAACATAATAAGTTTACGGTATATTTTTTTCATTGAATAGATTGTTTCAAAGTTTCACATGTATTTGTATCTTCTTCTATATATATATTTTCGGATTATTATTTCATTATTAAAATAGTAACTATATATATAAAGATTAGTAAAATATTGTTTTATTGTCGTATTCAAAAATATTGTAACATTTCACAAATTTAGAAAGTTTTTAAAATATTAAACTTTCCGCTTCATAGATTTATATTATCGAGTAAATAATTAAACAATTAGTTTTTGTTTAATTTTTAAAATAAACTATATAGTTGAAAATTTATTTTCATTGGTTTTCATTTGTTTAAGGTAGTAAAGATTAATCATTGTTAGATAATATATTTTTTGTTATTTAAAAAAAAAATTATAATTTTAAAAGTTGACGACGACAAATATTTAAATATTTAGCATATAGAGGTATAGTATTACAACATTAAATTATATCTATTTAATGTATACTATCTATAAATCTAATGGATCATCTATTGTTTAAATCTAATTATTGTTAACCCAATAAACATTTCTGGTAGGTCCAAAATTTAAATGATAATATTAGATATTAAATGTAACATGACTTTCTATGAATATGTCCATTAGATCCATTTTTAAAAAAAAATCACGCATGAATCAAGGTTGTGACTTCTGTTTTAATATATAAGATATATAAGATGTGAAAAAAACACAAATTGCAAATGTAACATCTAACAATTCGTTAAAATACTTGGAAAAATAGAAAATTCTTTCAGAAATTACAGATAATATCAAATTCGGAGATTAATGACAAAATAAACTAAAATACAAACATAAAACAATATATGGCATTCTTTTGCCTTTGTTTTTGTTTCTGGGACGTCTGGCACCCTTATCTCTGCCAAGATAAGAATGAAAGTAGCTTAATATAGGCATATATAAAGAAAAAAAAACAATTCACCACATATAGTTAATTAACAATATTTTCTCATTAAGCTTAATGAGATAAGTTACGATATTTTATCATTTTTATTTTAAATACAACCGAATTATATGATAATTTTCTTGAAATACTAATACAAACTAGGATTAGACATGCGTTTTGATGAATTTACATGAAAATTATTTAAGAAATATCGTATGGGAAAATAAAATTTATATTCTTGATCGAATTAATATTTTTGGTCTTTAAACAATTTTTTTTTAAAAAACATTTGTTAATTATATAATTTGTTTACAGATAAGCTGATCTCATTTTTAAAAATATTGTAAGTCAAAAAATCAATTATCCCTCAAAACCCTAACGTTTAGGCCGAAGAATCTCAGACCTACTATTTGATTACAATGAAATTATGTCAGCTTGATTTTATATCATGATTTAACAATTTAAAAGTTAATTATGGCTATGAGAAGTTTTCGTTCACGTGTCAATCCTATCTATCTTCAATATTTTTCTCATTTTTGTGTCGCTTTTTTCATTTTAGTTATTGCTCTATTTTAATATTGATTTTTGAGTTTATTCTCATTTCGTTCTTTTATTTTGGCCTGAGATTTAGAAAATGTTTAAGATTTAAAATTAATAAAGAGATACATATTTTGGTTAAAATCCGCACCTTGTGCACACAAGTATAAAAATTTTATATTTATTACTTATTTTATGTTTTTCTGCATATTATGAAATAATAAAATAATAATTTTATATTAAATAACTAAGAAATTAGTTACTATCATGTAATCAATTGGCGTGCGCATATAAATCAAACGGTCTCTCTTGTTTATTCGCAATCATTTTAGGGTAAATAAATCAAAATAATCAATCTTATATATCGTATATGATATATAATTAAATTCAAATGATATTAACATAGATAAATAGTATACGTAACAAATTTTTACACCAACGATTTTTTTTAATGTGGAATGTTTAGTGGTTTCAATAATTTATAATTATTTAAAAAAAAAATTAAGATTTCAAAATTAAAATATTAACTTTTCAATATATGTTCAACGCATATATCAAAATATAAGTGTAGTTTAATTTAAACGATATGAAATATATATATAAATATATATATATTTATATATATAACATAAATACCTATTAAAATAAAATTATTTATTCATATGTTTTTATAATCATTGTATCTTATTATAGAAAAAAATTTAAACCTTGATCACAAAAGTGTATGTGAGACTTTTAACATCTTTAGTAATTTATACAAAAAAAAATCTAAATTTTTATTATATGAGTAATGTAATTGTGTAATTTATTTTAATAATAAATAATTAAACAAACATAATAGAAAGTATACAGATTGTTACAAATCTTTATTATTTAAAATCATTAATTTCTATATATATTTTGATCTAATTTTGTAGGTTTTATCTAAGGAAAGAATATATAAAAATTTCAATCTGATAGATGAATGGTCCATAATAGACATGCTATATAATATAACATTCCCTATCAATTTAATTTTGGACTACAAAAATTCTCAATTGATTTTCAAATCACCATGTAAGTAAAATTTGCGTTTCAATTATATGACAACTCAGCATGACACTTTTATAATTAGTACAAACTATTGGTTATAATTTTTTTAATGTTTCTCTTTTAATATATTAATAGGGGATTAGACTAAAACTTGCAGCTTTTGGTTGTACCACTGTTATCACTTATCTCCGTGTCATAACAAGAGTTAAAATCCCATAGTGTACTTGAGTTGACAAAAAAAAATCCCAAAGTGTACTAGTACAAAGATGTATAGATTGATATAAAATGAGTATTATCTTATAAGTCGTGGCTTTTCCCAAAATGTTCATGAATTAAAACAAGCTTAGGAGAAAGACTAAGGTATAATGAACTGCTTAAAATAATCCCTAAGTTGAGTTAGAGACAACAAAAGATATGGATTTCAATTTTCGAATAACCGAACGAATGATCAAATATGAATTGAACATGTAGACATCATATTATCAATTGAGAACATTTGTTAATTATATTTAATTTGATTTCGGGCCAAAATTATGTGACGTGTATTGATGAATAAAATGTGCTGTTGATGATTAGGATTGGATTCCTGATTTGGCTAGTGACATGTTATTCTCGATCAAATCTTTTTATAAAAAATTGCTCTTTCAAAGTATTATTTCGATTTATGTACTAACCAAATTGGTTTAGAATTATATACACAATGAAGCAAAAAAAATGGTAACTAATATAACATAATTTATCTAGATTTTTTAAATAAACTTGGAAACTACGAGTCTATGTGGACAATTAAGAGCTAGATCTTGACCCGTGCGTCCGCACGGGTATTTACTTTTGTAAACGTTTAAAATTAAATACATACATTCTTGGACTAATTAAATTAGAAAAGACTAATTAATTAAATATAACTGAGTTATTTTTATTATTCTAAAAATTTAAACGATTTTCATTAATTTAATTTTCAATAAACCAATAAATTAATCTGATAACTTAATCTATTTTATAGTTTTTTTATGGATTGCAAAATTGAATTTTTTATTTTGATTTAAATTAAATGAAGGATTGCATATCTTCTAAATTTATTAGGTAGCTAAATATTAGGCAATTTCGTAACAATTTTTATGGAAATTGCTATTTATAAGGTCAATGGCAATGAATAGTAATTATTGAGGAAAACTTAGGGTTAAGATTTATTTGTACTTCAGTTTTAATAGTTTAGATACGTTTATATAGTAAAATTACCAATTATCCTATTTAAAATTTGCTATTACATATTATTACATATTGTTGTAAATTTACTGTGTTCGACACTTTTATAATGACATAATGTTTTATATTGTTAAACGTAATGCACTGTGTCACATGACTGTTTGTTAATGAATACCACAATCCATTTTTGAAACATTTAGAGGAAAAATAAACTATTAATTTGAAGTTATCAAATAGATGAACATCCTCAAAACTTAAAATTTAATGGTTTGCATACAAAGGTTTAATTTATTTCGGCTAGCCATATATTGTGTTACTCACTACTTTTTATAGATTAGATTTTGGATTTTCGTTGTGTTAGTTAGATGAAAGAGTATATGCAATAGATAACATATTTACAGATTTTGAAGACTTAATTTACATATTATCGATAAATTAGAAGATTTATTTGAGAAAGGGTTAATTTTTTTCATTTTTAAATGTAACTGTAATTTTACTTTTTCTTATAAATACATAATTTATATCATTTTATCTATACTTTTGTACACAATTTTCGTTTCAAATTTAGTATTTTTCAAATTTTATATATAATGAAAATGAATTAGTTAATAATATTTCATATAAAAGTTTTGCTTTTACATTAGTAAAACATCAATTAAATGACTATTTTATAAAATCTGACATAGTTTCTATTTGAACTTTAGTTTGGTTAGTTTTGTTAATAATCCATACATTTATGCTAAACATATTTGAGTCAACAAAATAATAATTTATATCATTTTAAATAAACTTGGAAACTAACGTATATAGTAAAATTACCAATTATCCTATTTAAAATTTGCTATTACATATTATGTAAATTTACAACATTGTTGTAAATTTACTGTGTTCGACACTTTTATTATGACATAATGTTTTATATTGTTAAACGTAATGCACTGTGTCACATGACTGTTTGTTAATGAATAACACAATCCATTTTTGAAACATTTAGAGGAAAAATAAACTATTAATTTGAAGTTATCAAATAGATGAACATCTTCAAAACTTAAAATTTAATGGTTTGCATACAAAGGTTTAATTTATTTCGTCTAGCCATATATTGTGTTACTCACTACTTTTTATAGATTAGATTTTGGATTTTCGTTGTGTTAGTTAGATGAAAGAGTATATGCAATAGATAATATATTTACAGATTTTGAAGACTTAATTTACATATTATTGATAAATTAGAAGATTTATTTGAGAAAGGGTTAATTTTTTTCATTTTTAAATGTAACTGTAATTTTACTTTTTCTTATAAATACATAATTTATATTATTTTATCTATACTTTTGTACACAATTTTCGTTCCAAATTTAGTATTTTTCAAATTTTATATATAATGAAAATGAATTAGTTAATAATATTTCATATAAAAGTTTTGCTTTTACATTAGTAAAACATCAATTAAATGACTATTTTATAAAAACTGACATAGTTTCTATTTGAACTTTAGTTTGGTTAGTTTTGTTAATAATCCATACATTTATGCTAAACATATTTGAGTCAACAAAATAATAATTCGACAGAGCAAACAAAAAACTTAACTAAGGACTGACTGGTTGAAATGCAACGGTTGTGGATATGGTATGCGGAGCTGGGAAGCTTCGGTGTCAAGCACTTTTAATCGATTTGTAGGATTGGTCCAACATTTAAAATTTATGTATTTATGAAATATTTATAACTGATTAATTATGAGATGTGATAGTGATTTAATAATTAACTAGGTGTTTGCCCGTGATTTTACGGATGATAATATTATACGAAAGTACATATTATGTTTATAATGTTATAATTTTTGAATAATAATTAAAAATATTAAAATTTTAGCATTTAATAGTTTGATAATCAAAACTTTCAGCATTTGTTTTTCAAAGAGCTGTGAAATTTAAGATAGTTTAATAACATAAATATAAGTCGCTAAAAATATTTTTTCTTAAATGCAAGTATTATTACAATTGGTTCAAGTAATTGGTTGTAAATTGCCTTTTAGTTTATTTTAACACCTGAAAAACGAAAAATACTTTAGTCATAAAAAATGTATTTTGTGTAGTTCCAAGAAGATGGTTAGAGGCTTCTATAGCTCTGGCATTTTCGTTAATGATTTATTTCATTTATGTTACTTTCATTTGTATGATTGTATTCAATTTAATTTAAATTTAACAAAAAATATTTGTTTTATCTGTTTTTTAAAAAAGATTTGGCAAAAAAAGTTTCGGATATGACTAAAACTTAATTTTAATTTTATATATGAATTAGGTATTAAACAATATTTAAATCTAAGGTTCGCAGATAATTGATTGCAAAACTTATTTTTACTTTAGCACTGAAAAAAATAAATAAAAATCTAAAATATCAACTATTGAAATTGTAAGATTTCACCTATGAACGTATATGTAGCAAAAAATCACTTAAATAATTTATATTTTAATATATAAATAAATAGTGTGTTATAATTTAATATAATTTAAATGACTTATTTTTAAGAACAATAACAATAAGTCACTTAAATTACTTCTATTTTAATAGAAAAGATGATAAGTGTGACATAATTCTTTATGATTTATAAATTATTAGAAATATACGTTTATACAATTATAATTATATTTAGAAGCATATACAATTTGCATCTATAGAAGATGTCCTCAAGATTTATATAAATAGATTTGATCTAGGGTTCCGATGGGGTTTCAAGAGTGGGATCCGGGAAAAAGAGAGTCGGAATAGCGCATGAGATACCGAATCTTCATCAGGATTACGATATTAGCAAACAAGGGAAAGTTCACGATGATCTGATCTGAGGGGATCAATCAGGATTGATTGGGTTGCAAGAGAATATGAAAAAGACCGGAATTGATAGGGGCTGGAAGATATTACGATCTACGATCTAGACAGATACATGTGATCTTCGGTCTTCAAGTGGCGATGGCTTGGATAATAAAGGTATGATTTTTCTTCTATTCAATAAGAGTTTCGTTTGGATTTACTTGGCGTGTCGACAAAGGAATCAACGATTTGCAAGAAGTAGTGCATGGAAAGTTTGGATTAGGTTATTAATGTGGCTCAGGATCATAGCGATACTCGAAGATAACCAGATTGGAGAGAGAGAGAGAGAGGAGAAGGGTCCAGTTACGATGGATGTGGAGAAGAAACATGGGCCAAGAAAGGTTATGTTTAAGAACCAGACTGTTGCAGGTTGAACCATGAAGAAGAAACTGGTGCAAGGGTTCGTTTTACCTCACAAACGTACGTCTGTTGAAGCTGCTAAAGCAGGCATCAGAGCTCATCCAAACCATGATACTTTTATGGATCAGTCTGATAAGGAAGTCAAGCAACGGTGGCAGGTTGTGGTTTTTGGTTTTTTCTAATTTTCAAATTTTAATAAGCTCTATGAGTATGTTGTTTGCCTGTGTGTTGTTTGCTCTGTGTGTTTGTGGCTCTGTGTGTTTGTGGCTCAATAAGTTCTATGAGCATCTTTTCTCATTTATTCGTTATGGTTTATTGGTTTTGTGATGGCCATTGGTTTACTGCAAGTCTTGATATCATGATTATGCATTTGAATAAAACTGCTTTGTTTGGTTTTTACTTCAACGGTGTTATGGATACCTTGTATAGTTACCTTCAGTGGACTGAGCTTCAATGGCAGTTTACTCATAACACACTGGTTTTCAGGCTCTTTGGTTATACTGGTACCACAACAGATTCTGCATTTGTTCTCATTAAACCAAGTACAGTGCAAGATGGAATGGAAGGAAACCACCCGGATAAGTTGGGTTAAGGATGATCATTAGTGCTTACTAAGGATTTGGAATAAGGACACAAGTTTGAGCAGGACAAGTTGGTGTCTTGGCGCAAGCTTTCTCGCTTTGGGAAACATTTTATATGTTTCTTTTTTATATCACCTTTGGCACATTGTGTATGCCATATGGCGGAGAGAACAGGAGGCCTCCGTCCTTATTTATGAATGGATGTGGCCTTTTAATTGCAAAATAATTCGGAAAATGTTTCTTATGGTGAGAATGGTACTAAGGTTTTATTCAGCATCAATTTTGCTACTCATAGTAGCACAACAGCGACACACAATTTGTTTGGAGGCAAGTACACCGTCTGATTCGTTAGTCAGTTACTTTAGGATTAAACCATGCCACGGTATTTGTCCTTTTCTCTTAAAGATTCGTGTGTGTGAGAAGGAGATGGATACAAGAATAGTGATATTTCAGGTTTTGAGGTTTAATGGAATGGGATTAAATATATATCAGGGTATCATTAAACCCAAATTCTTTAGCTCAACGGAGCATATCCAGGAATTTTTTAAATGAGAGTACTAAGTTGGAACTGCAGGGGAGTGGAAAGCAACTGGACTATAAGTTACTTTAGGAAAATATAGCATCAACATAAACCAGATTTTTTACTTTTGTCTAGAAAGAAGCAAGATTTTGAGTTTGTGAACGGATTTCAAACTCACTTTGGGTACGACAATCTGGTTACGGTGGATCCTATTAGGAGGAGTGGCGGATTAGTTCTCTTCTATAATAATATGCATCAGGTTAAGGTTCTGTATTCGAGTAACCGGATGATAGATGTGGCGGCGGAGGCTCTTGGTAAAAAGATTTTTCTAACATTTGTTTATGGAGATCCGTTCCAAAAATTAAGAGAGCAAGTCTGGGAATGGTTAACACGTTATGGGTTATCCCGCTTAGATCCCTGGTTTATAATTGGGTATTTAAATGAGATCACTGAAAGCCATGAAAAAGAGGGAGGATCTCTAAGAAGCGCAGATTCTTTTGTTCCTTTCAATAACATGATTCGAAATAGTGGTTTATTAGAGTTTCCAGCTCGGGGTAATAAAATGTCATGGCAAGGCAGAAGAGGGAAAGGGAAAGGGGCAGTAATGATCAGATGTCGTCTAGACCGTGGCCTAGCAAATGAATATTGGCACACACTCTTTCCATGTTCTTACACGGAATACTTAAGGATGGTAGGGTCTGATCATCGCCCAATCATAGCTTACATCGAAGACAAAGTCCCTAAGAGAAGAGGATAATTTCGGTTTGATAAGAGATGGATTGGGAAGGAAGGTCTAATGGAATCGACTGCAATAGGATTGTCAGAATATAATAAAGGCTGTACGGAGGATACAAAAAATAGCAATTGCCGTCATGAAATTCCTAAATGGCAAAAGAACAACCCACCATATGGGAAGAAAAAATTAGTGATCTTCAAAAGGCGCTAGAAGAGGTTCAGACAGATAACAATAGGTCTCAGGAGGATATTTTAGAGGTCTCCAAAAAATTACAGGACGCATATAAGGATGAGAGGATTACTGGCATAAAAAAATAGGGATATGTGGTATTCATCAGGGGATCTCAATACTAAATTTTATCATGCTCTAACGAAACAACGACATATTCACAATAGAATTGTGGGACTCTATGATGCAAATGGAAATCGGATCACAAAGGATAAAGGTGTTGAACAAGTGGATATGGACTATTTCGAGGATATTTTCAATACTACTTCTCCATCCGATTTTGACGATTTCCTAGCGGATATAACGCCGGGTATTACTCCCTAGATGAACCAAAGGTTGCTAAGGGCAGCGACGGAAGAGGAAGTACGACATGCTTTATTTATGGGGATGATTGGTAAGGGCTATAACTTTATATTTTTTGCTGTAAAATTTAATCTAGAGATTTATCCGCTGTAGCTTTCATTGCTGTAGCTTTCTAAATCACTAATTTTTTGCTCTGAAAATAAAGCTCTCTACAGCCATATTTTGATTTTGCAGAGATTTTTTTGCCGTGAGTTTCTTGAGGAAAGAAAAGCTCGATTGGTTGACATATATAGTTCTAGACTAAATTTTGGATGTCCAGAGCATCTACAGCCACAACCAATCATCCCCTATGATGCACCCAGAAAAGGCTACAGGACCGGATGGAATGACTGTGCTTTTCTTCCAACATTCTTGGCACATAATTAAGAAAGATTTGGTTGAACTGGTAAATAATTTTATGGTCTCAGGGGAAATGAACTCATGGTTAAACATTACCAACATTTGAATGATTCCGAAGACGGAAAGACATACAAGGATGACATAACTACGACCAATCAGCCTATGTAATGTGGGATACAAATCATATCAAAAGTCTTATGTCAGAGATTGAAAATCTATCTTCCCATTCTTATATCAGAAACTCAACCGGCATTTGTGGCAGGAAGGTTAATTTCGGATAATATCCTTATAGCTCAGGAAATGTTCCATGGTTTAAGAACCAATAAAGCATGCCAAAGCAAGTACAGTAAAACCTCTATAAATTAATACTCTATAAATTAATAATCTCTATAAATTAAAAAATTTTGCTGGTCTCAATTTGGGATGGTTCAAAATTTGACACAAATCGATAAAATAATAAGATAATAATATTTTAGAAAATTCTGTGTAAATTTATTGTCCCATTAAAATTATAAATTAATAATTTATATGTATATATATTTTATATAAGTAAGAACCTATTATTATATTAATATTTTTATAATCACAATGAAATTATCTTTATATTTTCTTAACACTTAATATATTTTTTATGAGATTTAGTAATATTATATCTAAAACAACATTTAAGTTCTATGCAATATATATTATATACACCAAATAATATTATAAAATTATTATAAATTTCAAAAAATAACAATTAATGTCTATGCACTAAAATCAAATATTTTTCTTATCTTATAATAAATATATCTTAAAATAACGAAACTTTTATAAATTAATCTCTATAAATTAATAAAATTTCAAAGTCCCAACATTATTAATTTATAGAGGTTCTATATGGCAATCAAAACATATATGAGCAAAGCATATGATCGGGTGGAATGGGATTTTTTGCAGGCTCTCCTACGCAAAATGGGTTTTGATCTCCACTGGATCAAATTATTGATGGAGTGTATAACATCGGTTCAGTATCGGGTTCTACTAAATGGTCAACCACGAGGTCTCATAATTCGACATGGGGGTCCATTATCGCCTTATTTATTCATTATGTGCACTGAGGCTCTAATTGCAAACATCAAAAAGGCTGAACGAGAGAAACAATTAACTGGGATGAAGGGAGCCAGAGCTAGCCCATCAAGTTTTAACCTGCTTTTTGCAGACGATAGACTCTTCTTTTGTAAGGCACAAAAATAAGAATGTCAAACCATTCTCAGGATTTTGAAAGAATACGAGGTGGTATCGGGGCAATCAATAAATTTTCAAAAATCTTCGATTTAATTTGGACACAAGATTGAGGAAGCCAGCAGACAGGAACTACGGGATATCTTAGGCATACAAAATCTAGGAGGAATGAGATCTTACCTAGGTTTACCAGAGAATCTTGAGGTTAATGGCTGGACTTTTAAGTTTTTTTCTAGAGGAAAGGAAGGGATCATCAAATAAGTGGTTACAGCTTTACCAAATCATGTAATGTCTTGCTATCGATTACCTAAGGCAACTGTAAAGAAACTGACGAGCACGACAGCACAATGTTGGTGGAGCCCAGGGGGAAGTACAAAAGGTATGCACTGGAAATCATGTGACAAAGTTTGTGAAGATAAGGAAGACGGGGGTTTAGGTTTCAAGGATCTCACTGATTTTAACACGGCGATTCTAGGTAAACAGTTATGGTGTCTGATAGAGAAAACAAATTCCTTATTTGCTCGAGTCTTTAAAGGACGGTGTTTCAGGAATGCCTCACCTCTGGAACCGATTAGATCATACTCCCCCTCTCATGGCTGGCGGAGTATTGTATCGGCTAGATCTCTGGTTAGCAAAAGACTAATTAAACGGGTGGGATCAGGATCATCTATCTCTGTTTGGAATGATCCGTGGCTCCAACCCACTCGCCCGAGACCAACAAATAAAAAACAACAAAACAGTTACCTGGATCTTACAGTTGATTCTCTCATTAATTCGGCTACGCGAACTTGGAACTCACATGCGATTCGGGCTCTGGTGGATCCTCAAGATGTAAAAATCAGTGAAAGTATACCACTGAGCATGACTAATATGGCGGATAAAGATGGATGGCACTTTACTAAGAATGGGAAATACACAGTTAAATCAAGCTATCAAGTGGAAATGGTTTACCCAGATAAGGAAAAGCCACCGGTACTGGTTGGACCACAGTTGATTCATTAAAGGCGGTTTGCAGGAAAATACGGTGTCCACTAAAAATAAAATATTTTTTGTGGCAATTGGTGTCAAGATATATAGCAGTCAAGAAAAATCTGCGAGCGAGAGGTCTTCAAGGGGATATATGTTGTGCCAGATGTGGAGCTCCAAAGGAATCGATAAACCATGTGTTTTTTTAGTGTCTTCCAACGCGTCAAATTTGGGCCCTTTCAAAAATACCATCTAATCCAACTATCTTCCCTATTGCTGCTCTATTTAAAAATATAGATCACTTATTCTGGAGAGTATATCCACAAATGGATGATCTTCAATTTGCATGGATTATCCCGGGATACATTAAAATTGGCGGAAACAGAGTCAGCACTTTGGGCTGAAGCACAAGTGTTGAACACACAGAGGGGGGTACGACCTGTAGAGGCTATGACTATGCCGCCAATCCTAGGGCGATGGTGCTTTTCAGATGGCTCTTGGAAAGAAAATGAGGTTTTTCCATAAATGAGGTTACAAAGCCAGTTTGAGTTTGTTCTAGTTGATGACAAAAAAATAGGGTTAACGACCTATTTCCACACCAGAACTATCGTATAGTAACAGATCCCTACAAACTTTACACCTAGTCCCAATTCACACAATTTAAGTATGTAAACCCATTTCTCCCCAAACCGAAAGTTCGAAACCCGAGTCCCCCTAAATCCCCAAATCAGAAAAGTAGGTTTAAAGTAAGTTTGAAGAACAACTAATACCGACAAATCCCGGTTTAAAGTAGGTTTAGTATTTTTTGTTTTAAAACTAAACCAATGACTAACCTAATTAAACCCAACATGACTCGATTACGATCTGATTAGAGAATTCGGATTAACCCAAAATTAAAACCCCAAGCCCTAAATCCCCAAATCAGAAAATTTCTCTCTCTCTCTCACACAAAAAGAGAATAGACGATGAAGAGTGTATGGAGAACAACGACATGTAATTTTGAATCTCTCTCTCTCTCTCTCTCTCTCTCGTTGTTGATTATGTCAATTTTTTAATTTTTTTTTTCAGAAATCAAACATGGATGATTCATGGACCCATGTTAACGTGGAATGGAATGAGCTTCCAGACTCATTATTCATAGTCTCAGGGTGTGTGGGAAAGGGAAATGGATGAGAAGGTTTTTGATTTTTCAATTTAGGGTTCTTAAGAAAATTGAAATTGATTTGGGTTTTTTTTAACCTTTAGTAGATGTCGGGTTGGGTACGTAGTTGGATAGGAGGGTTGGGTCGAGTTTTAAAATTGGTTCCGTCCTCTGTTTACGTGTGGTTTAGGTTCTAAACCATTAAAACCAACTCAAATATTCGTCCGGGAGGAATCGGGGTTCGAACTTTAGTTTTGGGGAGAAATAGGTTTACTTACTTAAATTGTGTGGAATTGAGACTAGATGTAAAGTTTGTGTGGTTATGTTACTATACGATAGTTCTGGTGTGGAAATAGGTAGTTAACCCAAAAAAAAAAAAAGATTTGATAAAAGTCTCATAAATGATTTAGAAACTCGAATAAAATGATTTTGTTAGAGTTGGAAAAACTTGTCTTTCAAATCCTAATCAAATTCAGCTTTGAATTGGAAAAGCTATAAGGTTTTGCACCATGGTAGTTTTCAGTTCAGCTGCATTTTATCTTTACAAATATCCTCTAGATCAGTAAGGATTGAAGTTGGTTACATTTTACTTTTGAATGGTGCCTACTGGTATCCACCTTGTTTCTAATAGTTGTTGCTTCTCTTTTGTATTGGTGTTTTTACCTGCGGTACTTGTTTTCCTGCATTTGTGTAAGACCAATTTGTTTATGAACTTATATCACAATGAATACAAAGAATGTTTCAGCGTTAAAAAAATAAAATAAAATGATTTTGTATGCCAGAATTAAACAAATATTTTAAATAATTTCAAAATCTTTATAAATGATTTATAAATCTCGTGGGGGTTTTTAAAAAAACATTAAACTTTTTATAATGCCTTATATACAAATCTAATTATTTATATAGAATATACAACCATTATATCTATTTCTATAAAAATATTTTAAATAATTATAAATAAATCATTTATAAAAATAAAAAAAATTGATGAAACATTATATATTCTTTCTATAGTTGTGCAATTAGTTACAATAAATTATCATTTGTAATATTATTTGTTTTTTTGGTAACTTGTATTAATTGGTTGTAGAGTTTCTTTTTATTTCTAGATTTGATTAAAATAAATATTTAATAAAAGCCGTCAACGAATCAAATTATAATAATTTATTGAAACTTCACCTATGAACAACACGTCAACATAAATCAATAAAGTGATATCTCAATTAATATATAGGAGATGAAATTTTTTGAAACTTCAGCTATAAACGACACGTTAGCAGAAATCAATAAAGTGACATCTCAATTAATATACAGAGATTTGTTCTCTTCTTTGCAAATCTCAACCCAAAGTCCCGATGGAAAAAGTATTTTTATAACGAACTCTTGACCAAAGTTAATCATAAGAGAGATGAGAAATTTTCTAGGATATCCCTAAAAAGTTTTCGTCACAGATATAGCTCTTAAGGATCAAAATGACCAAAATATTTTATTAAGAGGTGTGTTTTTGGGTTTAAGATTTAGGGGTTTTTGCCAAAACTAACCCACAACTTGATTTTAATCCCAAACCTATACCCAAACTTGAATCAAATGCAAAACTAACCTAAAAGCCTAGTGAAATTACAGCTCAACCCTTTGTGACCAAACAAAAAAATAGAAGCCATTTTTACGAATATAGCCCCAATAAATCGTCTGAGTCGTCTGAGATGTTGGAAGTCGTCTGGACGACTGAAGTTTAAGTCGTCTGGTACCAGTTTATTTTAAAAATAATTTATAAATCTTGTAAAAAAATATTTTGATGCGTGAAAAATAAAAATCAAGTAATTATAAACAGTTTTAAGTGATATAAATTAAGATATGATAAAATTAATTTGTTTTGAAGATAGATGAGTGGAAGTAGTGAATCATGAAATACTTTGGTTTAGGAGTTTGGCAAACATATGTTGTAGTATTGTATGTATTGTTAGGGTTAGATTTTGGAAAACTAAAATGTTTTTTTCAAAAATTAGTTTTCACCTATATGTGTTTATTTATGTGTATAGTAAACACTTTTCAAGTTTGATTTGATTTTATGAAGTCTTTAATTAGATAATTAAGTTTAGGGGTTATGTTTAGGGTGTGGACGACTTATATTTCAGTCGTCTGTTGAATAATTTACTCGGACGACGTATATTTTAGTCGTCTGTTGAATAATTTACTCGGACGACTTACATTTCAGTCGTCTGGTGAAGAAATTAAAACAGATGACTTACATGTAGTGTGGTCCAAATATTCCCGCCTAAAATTTTTAAGAAAAATTATTTTCCCGCTTAAATAATTTAAACCAGACGACTTACTTGTAAGTCGTCTGGAAAGTCTTCTATTTTAGTTTCCCGCTAAAAATATTTAATTTCCCGCTAAAAATATTAAACTCTTCTGGACGACTTACATGTAAGTCGTCTGTTTTAATTTCTTCACCAGACGACTGAAATGTAAGTCGTCCAGGAAGTCGTCTGAGTAAAAAATATTTAATCTAATTGGATTTTTTGTCTCCCTATATAAAGAAAAATTTACACATTTTCTCTCTTCCTCTCAAATGGCTGCAACAAAAATGTAATGTTCATCATTCTAAAACTCTCCAACCTCTCTCTAATCTCTTTGACTTGAAAACACCAAACTTTATATAAATTTTTCAGTTTTGTCTCATGTATTTCTTACTAATCTATCTCTTTTACAGGTTTTTAATCAAATGGTACACATCTTCCATTAATTTAAAGGTAAATCTATTAATTTTAGATATGTATTTTTGTGTGTTCTATAAATGTAGATTTATCTAATCTTCCACTCATTTTCTCAATTTTTAAGTCATTTGAACGTTTTTGGATATGCAGGTTTTTCAGATCTGGATTTGATATGCAGGTTTTTCAGATCTGGAAGACTTCTTGGACGACTTACCTGTTAGTCGTCTGGAAGTCGTCTGGAAGTCGTCTGGACTTCTTGGAAGTCTTCTGACAAAGTCGTCTGGACTTCCAGGAAGTCGTCTGGACTTCCAGGAAGTCGTCTGAACTTCATGGAAGTCTTCTGACGAAGTCTCCCTTTCATAATAGATCTGAGCGTTTTTGTAAGTTCTTATGTCTGATTTTTCTTCATTTGGGAACTTCTTGTTGTATAAAGTTTTTACTTTTTTCCCAAACTAAAACTCTCCAAACCCACTCTAATCTCTTTGACTTGAAAACACCAAACTTTATATGAATTTTCCAGTTTTGTCTCATGTCTTTCTTACTAATCTATCTTTTTTGCAGGTTTTTAATTAGATGGTACTCATCTTCCACTAATTTAAAGGTAGATCTATTATTTTTAGATATTTATTTTTGTGTGTTCTGTAAAGGTAGATTTATCTAATCTTTCACTCATTTTTTCTGTTTTTAAGCCATTTGAACGTTTTTGGATATGCAGGTTTTTCAGATCTGGATTTAATATGCAGGTTTTTCAGATCTGGAAGACTTCTGGGACGACTTACCTGTTAGTCGTCTGGAAGTCGTCTGGACTTCCTGTAAAGTCGTCTGGACTTCCTGTAAAGTCGTCTGGACTTCCTGTAAAGTCGTCTGAACTTCCTAAAAGTCTTCTGACAAAGTCGTCTGAACTTCTTGGAAGTCGTCTGGACTTCTTAGAAGTCGTCTAGACTTCTTAAAAGTCGTGTGGTCTTGTCTACTCAAGTGGAATCCAAGCTTGTCTTTGTAGAGGAATGATCTATAATAGTTTTGTTTGTGGTCTGTTTTGTGAATTGCATGTCTACTCTTTTAGTTGTGAATTGTTTGTAAAATCAGTAATAATGTTTTCCAAGATGTATTAAATGTGCTAACAATGTGTTTACACATTTACAAATCAATGAAATAATAGACTTCAGTAGCCTTTTTCTTATCTTTGGATCTCTCATATGCAATAATAAACTCCAATGGCCTTTTTCTCATCTTAATAAACAAGAATGTTGGTAGCTTTATATTGATACAACATTTTAAGAAGTATTTTAACCCTTCTTCCAACTCATAACAATAGTCATCATTATTGTCTATAACAATAATACTTAAGAGATGGAAACAAACAATAGTAACTAGTCAAAGCATATCATATTTTATTATAAGTTTGCGTTGAAAAACTTAGTCAAATTTAGTAAAACTAAGGGAGAGAACATATTTTGTAAATATGAGTTTTACATATCTTGAAGTTACTTATCACTCTTAAAAATACAAGTTATTCAAAAACTAACGTAGAAGACTTAAAAACTAGCGGAGAAGACGCGGACGACTTCAATCTAAGTTGTCCAGACGACTAAACTATACGTCGTCTGGTCAACACAGAGGTTATTTTTGCAATTGACTTTGAAATCTGTTATTTCGGACGACTGAAAAATAAGTCGTCTACTATTGTTTGGCTGAAAAAAAAACTCCAAAAAAGCTAGACGACTTACATTTCAGTCGTCATAGGTTAGTTTTGCATTTGACTGGATAATTTCAGAAGTTTGACTTCCCCAGACGACTTACATTTCAGTCGTCTGGCGAAAATTAAAATAATAATATTTTTTTAAAAGTAGACGACTTACAGTTAAGTCGTCATAGGTTAGTTTTGCAATTGAAAAAAAAAACTTCAAGATTTAATTATATACAGACGACTTATAATTCAGTCGTCCACGAGACGACTGAAATGTAAGTCGTCCAGGATTTACGAGGTTTGACCAGAATCTCAGAAAAAAATCCTGGACGACTTACAAGTAAGTCGTCTCGTGGACGACTGAAGTATAAGTCGTCTGTGTATAATTAAATTTTGAAGTTTTTTTTTCAATTGCAAAACTAACCTATGACGACTTAACTGTAAGTCGTCTACTTTTAAAAAAATATTATTATTTTAATTTTCGCCAGACGACTGAAATGTAAGTCGTCTGGGGAAGTCAAACTTCTGAAATTATCCAGTCAAATGCAAAACTAACCTATGACGACTGAAATGTAAGTCGTCTAGGTTCTTTGGAAATTTTTTTGAAACCAAACAAAAACAGACGACTTAACTTTCAGTCGTCTCAGGTTACAGATTTCAAAGTCAATTGCAAAAATAACCTCTGCGTTGACCAGACGACTTCCAGGTAAGTTGTCTACAGCCAGACGACTTCCCAAGTAAGTCGTCTGACGAACAGATCTGGAAAAAAACTCGATGTCATACCTTAAATTGGTGAGATAAGTTCCTTAGCATACATAAGGCTTCTCCAAGCACACAGAATCACAAACGAAAGTAACCCACCCAGAATCGTTAGCTTCTATGACTCTATGAACCATAAAAAATTTAGAATCAAAATCTTGGATTTTTTTAGCTCATTGTGGAGAGAAAGTGAGAGATATGTTGTGTTTAGTTCACAAGAATGGAAAAAGAAGAAGGGTAAATCGATTTTGGGAGCATTAAGAGCTTCAAATTGGTTGTTCATGGTGGTTGTGGTATTGATGACAATGGCAATCTTGTAATTACTTGAAGATGATGAGGGTGAGAGAGTAAAAATGTCATTTTCGAAAAAAAAAGAAAAAAAAAATTGATGGCATTTTCGTAAATCATATAAACTTGTGGGGTGAATAGGGCAAAACTAATTTTCAAAAAAAAAAAAAGGTTAGTTTTGTGTTTGACTTTAAATTATAGGTCAATTCTGCAAAAAGCCCTTAAGATTTAGTGTTAAGGTTTAGGGATAAGGAATGGAGTTTTAGGGGTATGATTTCAAAATTTAAAAACTAAAAAAATATTAAAATTTTCAAAATAAAAAAATCTATTTAAGTCATTTTGTTTTTTAAAATCTATTTTTTGAACAAAAACTAAAAAAAAAATCTATCCGAGATAATTGCCCAATAGTGATCACGTTACAACATATAATTCTAATTTCTTCCCCCATTGCAAGAGTTTATTTTTTTCCGTAGGCGGCTCTCAGAAGTCCGTCTTGAAAGGTTTGTAACTCTTGAGATCAGTGATAATCCCAACAACAGATCCTGCTGCGGCCGCTACAGACACAACAAGACAAGCCAAACTCAAGACTTGAAGACAAACCCATCTTGTGCTCCATCTAGGCACATTCTTCTGTACAATATACATTTCCACCGGGAAATAAACCGTTAGAGGCCAAAAACCAATGGCCCCCAAGAGACCAAGCACGTCGTTAAAGAAAGGCATTATCATTGAGATCAACGTTGTTGTAATCACAAAAACCGTCCTCCACACAAGCCTAAAGAGATTCAAATTGAAAGGTTTGGACCCCGGAAAGATGTGGATCTTTGTCTCCTTTGTGATGAACTTACTCTCTGGATACCTCTTTGAAGCTTCTTTCTCGACGAAAGCAAAGAGTGGTTGGCAATAGACTTGGTAAGCTCCAACTAAATGAATCACTATGGCGAGATTGGCTATGTCAAGCAACCAATACGGGTTTCTGAACCCTCCAGCAGCGAGGAGATTTCCTGGCGCGGAATCGCCGAATGCTGCATACCCTACGCAGCCACAGAGCATGTAGAAGAGCGTCGTCACTGCCACACTTATGAGAGTCGCTTTCCTCATCGTCTTTTCTTCTGCAGGCGGGGCTTTTAGCGTGTCCTGGCATTATCAAAACATTTTCTTAAACCGGAAACCTGAGATTTGGCACGTACACAATCGCATTGTAGAAAAATACCTGAATCTCGATGAGAATCATGGAGTAAGAGTAGGCAAACGCAATGTTCCCGAGAGACTGAAAAGTTCTCCAGACTTTCTCGGTGGGTGTCACTGTCCCAATGGTGACTCCAGTGAGAGTGCCTTTGATTTCTTTGTTATCTACCATTCTTGAGATGCCAAGACCAAGACCAATGGTGGAGTAACCAAAAGACATGACTGCAGCCACAATGGATAGCCACCACAACTGATCAAAATCCGGAATCTGAGAGAATATGATTTGTATTGCACCGAACGCAATCATGTAAGGATTTCCATTCACATGACATGGATCTTTATCCCCATTACTTTGCTGGCAACTTGTCCGTTGGATTGCTCTGTTTTTTTTTTCAGTCATAATATATAGTTAGCACAAAACAAACAATGAAGCAGACAGAAAAATCTGAAACCGTTAGAATCTTGGACAAGTAACTGTATCAGATTCGTTAATACCTGTGTTTAAAAAGGCGTATGGCGCTCCATGGCGATGAAGTATGTGCCTTGCGCCTTGTGCCATGGCGCATCGAGGCGCTCGCCTTGAAGACCACTTGAAACTGTGATTAATAAAAAAAAAAAAAAAATTACTATGATGATGAACATGCAAATAAAGCATTCAATAACGTAAAGAACATGCAAACACAAACTATACCATAAAGAGCAATAAAATACATGTTAAAAATGAATTTCAATATATATTAGATTTGTTTCAGTTACAAACAAAGATTATACATCAACTTGATCACAAGAGTCCTCAAGCTACAATATACTAGTAAGCGTCAATTACGTAAGCGTCAATCACTTACTGTATAAAAGAAAAGAAGCACCAAAATTACAGAGATAAGCAATCGCAGTGCATTCTAGACTGTAACCAAGAAACACAAGTAGTCATAATAATAAGAAGAAGAACCTATGAGACTAGAGAAGAGTAGATAATACTCTAACCTTAAGCAAAACACTGTGAGATCTATGTTTTGTGAGAATTTTTGACCTTTGGTTTTAACTTTGAAGAGGGAGCTAGGGTTTTGATGAATATTTTTGAAGTTTTGTTATAAGATTGGTGAATTAGTTAAAGCAGGGTTTGGTTTCGTACCTGGTTTAGTGTCGGTTAACATAGGGTCTCCAACGCGCGCCTTTGCGTCGCCTTTGAAGGCACCGCCTTATGGCCAAAGCGCACTAGGCGAGCGCCTTAGGGACCATACCCTCGCCTGGGATGTGCATGGCGATGGAGCTATCGCCTGAGTGCGCCTTGCGCCTTGGCGCATAAGGCGAGCGCCTTTTTAAACACAGGTTAATACTAGAATTAAAAATAATGAAACACTGACTTTGAAAATGCATTATTGAGCCGGACTTAAATGACTTGTATGAACTATATTGAACAGCAAAGTGAGACACGCATCTACTTTCCGTGGAAAATTTTGCGTAATAAGAAAAAACAAAAGAGTTGAAAACTAAGTCTGAACTTACATCATGCTTATAGCTGATGCAATAGTGTAACCAATTGCAGTACCAAAGAGATTAACATACTGCACAACTCCACATAATTTCACCTTAATACCACCTGAAAGATTTCCAAAAAAAAAAAAATATCTTTACTCAGTATCATATTGTATACCACTTTTCATGATTTTTTTTTTTAAATATTGTGTTAAAAATATAACTAAAAGAAACGAAAGTCAATAACCTACAAAAACAAAAAGCTTTTAACGTTTTGAAAACTTTATTCAGCTTTGAACATCCGACTATTCCGCGTTCAAGTGATATTACTAGTCAAACTCTGTGATTGATGTTACCGAGGTTAGAGTGGATAGCATCCATGTAAGTGTAGTTTCTCTTGCCGGTGACAGAGTCGCCTGAACGGTAACAAGCACAGAGGAGAATAGAAGTGTAATAAGTGACGAGGGAGAAGAGTATCATAACTACTGGACCACCCACCCAACCAATCTGAGCAACAGCCCATGCCAGAGACAACACTCCCGATCCAATAACTGCTGTTATAATATGTGCACTTGCTGTCCACACAGTCCCTGAACCCAATCAAAGCACACCGTAAAATTATTTAACCTGAAATTAAGGACATAACAGAAAAATTATTTGATCAAAAAGAAAAAAAAAACAGAAAAAGTCAAATTTAGCTAAATAGTAGCGTAATTTAGCTAAAACCTAAAACAAAGACTTGAATAGGAAACGAAAATAAAAAAAAAAGTATAAATTAATTAGAAAAAATACCGGTTCGCTTGACACGGCCATCTTCGTCGAATAAGTCGGAGCTGTTCCGAGGAAGAACATCGATGGAGATACGTAATTCCTGACGATTCTTTGAATTCTCGACCATCTTCTTCTTTTTGGCCGACGAAATAGAACTCAATTTTTTTTCCGACAGAAGACTGTTAAGGTTTTAGACTGTTTCCTCCGTTAGATCTCGAAATTGAACGAAAAGGAATCAATCCAAATAAAATCATAGGTCAGCAGCCATGGATGTGTTCCGGTTTGCTCTGGGCCGAAGATTCTGTGATTGAAATAGAGTGAGGCATAGGAATTGAAAAGAAAAGCTGATGAGATCAATCCAAATAAAATCATCGGTCAGCAGCCATGGATGTGTTCCGGTTTGCTCTGGGCCGAAGATTCTGTGATTGGAAGAGAGTGAGGCATAGGAATTGAAAAGAAAAGCTGATGAGATCAATCCAAATAAAATCATCGGTCAGCAGCCATGGATGTGTTCCGGTTTGCTCTGGGCCAAAGGTTCTGTGATTGGAAGAGAGTGAGGCATAGGAATTGAATAGATAAGCTGATGAGATTGTAAATGCATGTGAATAGATCTCACAAAAGCTTGTATTTATATTTTTACAAAAGAAAAAGCTTGTATTAATTTATTTATAAAACAGAGAACTTCCAACACCACTATATATTCCACTCCGAATAGAATTTAAATTTTGTTAAAAAAATAGAATTTAAATTAAAAAATGTTTTAATTTTATTGTATTTACTATTTTATAACCAAGGTCTGACTGCTAATCATTAGAAGAACATTAGAAACGATTAGAAAAAAAAAACAGATGAATAAAATTATAGGAATCAAAGAAAAAATTATTTCCCATCAATTTTGGGAATAACAAATTTGTTCTATATTCCTCTAGAATAAAAGTAATGAAAATGAATGAAAAAAAAATTATTTTTTATAAATGGTAAAATAAATAAAAAATAACAAAAAATGAGTTATTTTTTTTCTGTTTTTTTGTCACCGGTTATACCCTAATTTTTTCTCAAAAAAGAGAGGAAACTTCGTGCACTTTTTCTCCTATTTCTTTTTTTCGTTCCAAATCTATAATAAATTTAATGTAAAACCAATATTGACCGAGATACACGCACGATTCTAAAAGCGTGCATGAACACTTTTTGACTTACTTTCCTAGTTTGAACTTTGAATGGTTTGGACATTTTAGAGTTGAATTTTGTGTGTGTTCTGCCGAATATGCTCTTTTTAGTAGTGGGTTGACAAGTTGATATCCAACTACAATGAAGAGAAAGAAAACTAATATATAATGCTTTGAAAACCGTGTAAATATGATTAAAAATTATGCAAATTACAAAAGACTATTCTAAATTCTGTAGTCCGAATGTCACTAAATTTTTATAGCTTTTTTAGTGGTTTAATAAGGTCACTATACAAAATAAAGATGTAAATTGCAGAACCATGCATAAATTTAGTGAATTTGCAGAATCAGTTGAAATATGAGGGTGAAATGTCCACCATGTCATCAGAGTGTATAGACAAGTTTAGGAGACGAATGAAAATAGATTTTTCAAAATACCATGATCAAGCTTTGTGTCATAGTCTGGACCATGTTTTGTTTGCAGTATTTATTTATTCACATTGTATACGAAAATAGTTGGATAATATTTAATGTAACTAAAAATGAAACAAGAAATTTTTGACAAAAAAAAAGAAATTTATGGGTTCACCCCTTAGATAAATATGTAGGTTCATCGACCAATAATATTTTGCTATCTTATATTTATTTATTTTTTAAAGGAAACAAAATAATAAAAATTTACAGAATCATATTATGTTTTTAAAATAAAAGGTAAAATTAAATTAAAAAATAATAATATTTGACAAAAAAAATTTTAACACTGTTAACACCAACTGATGCTATCATTCAGTGGGTAGTAGACACCATCAAACTTCATCTGGAAGTTGCCTTCATTCTTTTCTTGGGCTCCACAGACTCCATAGAACATCTCGTTGATCTCATCCTTGGTGTAGATCTCTGGTACCAACTTAGTCTGTGTGAATAACCTAGTATGTTCTGGAAGACATAGGTAGTTGTGCTCATCTCTTGAGACTCTCTCCAGAAGACTTCTGATATCATCCTTGGATACTCCGATGATGTGTCCGTCTACATCTCTGGCATGTCCCTGAAGATCATCTCTGTAAACTCCATATTCATCTCTCTCCTCCCAGTGGAATCTCCTAGTGCCATCACGGTCATAGGCTCTTTTTCCAAATTTTGGACGTCTGTCGATCGATGAAAGGACGTCAACGTCGATCGACGGTCGAGTATGCTGTTGAGATTTCTTCTTGAGACGATCATCTACTCCACCAGCTGTGTTAATGATCTCGTTTGTAACCATTTGCTGATGTGCTGGACTGTTGCGCTGTTACATGAAGAGATTGTCTGCTCCTGGCTCATGAATTGCAGTTTCTATTGCATAGCTTTCGTGATGGTGATCATCTGCCCAATTGCCAATCGAGTAGTCTCCTTCTCGTGGACGGTCGACTCTAGTGTCGATCGATAGGTAGTAAGCAATGTCGGTCGATGCTCGTTGTTGGCTTGTTTGATAAGGATGAGTGTCGATCGATGTTGAGATTGTTCTGTCGATCGACGGCGCATTCCTTTTCCAAGAGGAATGGTGGAGAATTCTATCTTCCTCATCAAGAATGGCTCTGTACTCTATAGCTCGTTCCTCCTTATAATCTTCATCATACTCCTCTGTGTGAAAGGTGTCTCTGGTGTGTGCCGCCAAGGTGGGATTGTAGTAGTCGTTCTCCCAATCTCCTGGACTACTGTCGACCGATTCTTCTTTGGGAATGTCCATTGATTTCTTGTTGGCACTGTCGATCGATGTGGCGCTGTGAGTTTCGATCGACGCCGAATAATCTGTCTCATACTCAGCTCCATAGTGGCATGCTGCGATGAGTCCTGGATTATCAATTCTTCTGGAGGACGCCCGTGGCTTCATAACTTGAATAGGATTGAAGTAAACATGGGGGTCTATGAGTGTCAGGCACAGCTGATGGGTTTGCATGTTGCACACTGCTCCTACCATTGACAGTTCAGCTTAATATCCAAGACATGGAAATCAACTGGAACTAAGGCATTACCAATATGCACCTCTAGGTCTCTTACAATTCCTCCTAAGCTTCTCTGAGAACAATCCACAAAAGTGAATGACTCTTTGGAAGGCTCCACCTTCAGACCCAGATGGTCTGCCATAACCCTAGGTAGGATGCGGAATGATGCTCATGTGTCGCACATTGCATGTGGGAACTCAAAACCCTTTACCGTGCATGGTACTGCAAACTTCCCAGGATCACTCTTCTTCTTCAGTGTAATCATATTCTTCAATTTTTCTCTGGCCTCACAGAACATTCTCCTAATGTCCTCTTCAGTTTCTCTTGTCTCTTTGAACAACATCCATAATCTGTGGATAAAATAGTCCTCCTCGAATGGTTTTTCTAATGGAATCCTGAAGACTCTCTTTTGGAAACTTTCCATCTCCTTCTCATTAGCTTCCCTTTTCAGATGCTTAGCAACCTTTCCTTTCCCTTTCCTCAAGGTTCTCCCCATAGGAGCCTTATCAACTTCCATACGCTCTGATGCATCATCTGAATGTGTGCTGGTGGTCTTTGGAGGGTTAACTGAAGGATTGGGTCGTGGCATGAGTGCATTTAGACGGGCGACGTCTATCTTTGGCATATGCACTCGGTATGTGAGAGGTGCGCGTCGATCGATGGGCACTGGAGGTTGTCGATCGATGGCGGTCTCTCTCTGTCGATCGATGGCAGGACCAGTTTGCCGATCGATGTTGACATAAACAGGGCTGGACGGATGTGGGTGTCTTGCTGCAAACTCCTCGTGAGTCATAATCCTCACGGCATTGCAAGATGCGGTCGACTCCGTAGGTGTCGTCGATCGATGCTCTAGAGAGACAATCAATCGATTTTTATTGAAGTCCGTTGATCGATGTTCGAAGTCTGGCGTCGATCGACACCAATGCGATCTACCGAAGCTCATCGAGCTTTCCACTTCGAAATCTCCTTCTTCCAGCTTCTTCTGCTTCACCACTTGCCAAAAATCATCATCTATGATGGCATTCACGTGGTGCTTCATCACATCATCTCCTACCCCTCTTGTTAAGGCTTCTTGCCTCTTAACAGCTTATCCTGTCTAAACAACCTGCATCTCCAGCTTCTTCACGTGAGTGCTCAAAGTCTCAAACTTTATGTTCAGGTTGGTGTAGACAGAGTCAATCTTCCCATTGAAGTCCACCGTCATGCTCTGCTGTCCCTCAAGAACCTTATCAAACATCGCTTCAATATTGCTCTTAAGAGTAGGCGGTGGTGGCTTCTGGTAGAATGAGTTTCCATAACTCCCGTTGTTGTTGTAGTTGTTGCTGTAGGGTTTCTGTTGCTGCGAACTCTGGTTGAAATTTCTCATCTTTCCATAGAAGTTTCCATTCTGGTTTCCAAACCTCTGAAATCTAGTTCCTCCAAAGAAGTTCACATCTTCTTCTACATCTCCTTTACCCTTGATAGACCATGGATTTTACCCACTTTTAACCATGGTCTATAAGTGTTTTAATATATATTTACTACTATATAGAGTCTATTTAGAGTATTTACAGGTTCAGGTACGTTCTGAAGAAATATGGTGATTTTGGAGCCTTTTGAGGTGCAGAACTGCACAGACATGTCAGATTTCTATCTATGTATGGAGACCTT
Source organism: Brassica napus (assembly GCF_020379485.1). Taxonomy (NCBI): domain Eukaryota; kingdom Viridiplantae; phylum Streptophyta; class Magnoliopsida; order Brassicales; family Brassicaceae; genus Brassica; species Brassica napus. The sequence goes on along the minus strand of NC_063451.1, from coordinate 8,036,502 downwards.
CTGACCGTTATATTGATCTCATCTTTTGACACAAGATAGAGCTTTGAGTTATCTTTCCGATGCCACCAGTGTCAGGTCAATCAGCATCCTGTAGCAGAAGTTAGGCCCGTTTTACTGATGAGTGGTAAGTCTGCCTCGCGAGAGAAAGCTATCGAGAAGAGGAACGTATGTCAATCGATGCAGAACTCTTAATGTTGATCGATATGGATGTCAGAATGCGGGACGAGCATATTTTATGACCTACTGAAGCCCAGAAGCAACCCCAAATTACCAGAATACCCTTGGACGACCAGAAACTTTATTTATGTTATTTCTAGGCCATTGTTGACAGCTACACGCTATCTAAGCTTTCTTTTATTTTTGTTCTTAGTTAGGAGAGAAAGGAGGAACTCCTTGAGAGTCTTCCTGGAACTCCATTGTTTGGTTTTATATTATTTATGATTTTCATCTATTCTTTCTATGATTTCTGTGACAAACTTCATGTCTGAATAGATCCACCTGTTAGGTTTAGGGTTCAAATAGGTTAGAGGGATTAGCCCCAAATATAGATTGTTAAGTTGTGGTATTCATTGATTGATTGTTCTTAATGCTTGTTCTAGATTAGCTAACTAGAATATTGAACCTAGGAATTTGCATGAGTCAAGCATCCTTGACCATCCAGTCCTGAATTGTCATACTAGACTACTGGAAAAAAGCTACCGCTGAACTAGAAAGCTAGTGAGCATTTCAACTTACGCCTAGGCTTAACTAGAAGCATCGATCGATATTGTCTTCTGACAATCGATCGATATTTGTGAAAGGTGTATCGATCGATATCCCTATAGGACGATCGATCGACACTTTCTTGTGATCAATAAACGACAGTTGAGATCCCAAGATCTAGTTAGTTAACCAGTGAAATATTGTCATCGCTGATCACTGCGATTAAGGAGTTGAGCTCTAATATATCTTGCATGCAATTGTTAGGCATCTATAGGATTATAATCTCCAACACCTGAATAGAAACCCTAGATCTAGCCAACCATCCTTCCATCAAACAAACTCCTTGCCAAACTGAACAATCGTCTTGTTCAATCACTACAACTCGACCTCTTATTTGAGAGAGTATAAATCACTCCTTAGGGTAATTTGAGTGATATCAAATTTGGCTCTGTTGCCGGAGAGCTTTGATCGCCAGTAGATCTTGCTTAGTTAGATTTAGTCTAGGTTTTACTATTGTTCGAAAAACTCATAATTTTTTTTTCTTCTATTTTAGGTACATACATACCAGTACCAGGAAACAATGAAGAGGGGATTTCTAGGTCCTTCAAGGAATGAGCCTGCTGATTTATGCACGATCTGTAAGTCTACGAGGGAAGAATCGATCGACACCCTCCAAGCAGCATCGATCGACAACGTACACCAGAAATCGATCGACAACGTACATCATCAATCGATCGACAAACTACAAGCAGCAGTGATCGACAGTGCCAACAAACCGCCAAACAACACTATTCATCGAGGTATTATTCATCTAGGTACTGTTCATCATACTACTATTCATCCATGTACTGTTTATCACACTACTGTTCATCGCGATACTATTCATCACGACACTGTTCATCTCCCGTCGGTCGACACTATTCATCCCATGTCGGTCGAAACTATTCATCCCGCGTCAATCGACACTGTTCATCCCGCGTCGATCGACACTGTTCATCCTGACACTGTTCATTCGGTGAAAATCGACACAACTTGCGGGGAGATAGAGAAGATCGAAGTGTTAATACTTAAACTTGACAAGAATGGGATGCTAAGAGACGAAAAATGTCGCACTCGCAACAGCGCATGACAGTTGATTAATGCTCAGGGTGATGTGATCCTTGATGTGATTGATGTTGCTGAGATGAATGACTTTGACCTGAGCCGAGAGTGGTATGATGGGGTAGGTCAAGATCCCTTCTAGGGTCTTCCTCACCAAGATCCCAGAAAACACATCGAAGAGCTGGAGGATCTCGTGTCAAGGAGTGAGCAGAATGAAGTGTCTGAATACCATATGCTCTGCAAATTCTTCCTGTATTCTATCTCTGGGGATGCATTCAAATGGTTCAGTCAACTGCAACCAGGATCTCTAACCAGTTGGGATAACATTGAAAGAGTCTTCCTTTACAAATTTCTTGATGATGCTGAAGCAACTTGAGAAAAGGAGAAGAATAATAAATGGGACAGGTTCTTGGCATCGTATGGGGAGTATAAGATTCCAATACAGCTGCTCGACTACATTATGGCAAAAAGGGATGAACAACATGTGTTTGGAGAGCTGAGTAGAGTAGAGGAAGATGGTACTGAAAACGCGACCTCCACGTCTATCGACAACACGACTTCAACGTCGCCAAACGGTACGACCTCAACATCGACCTACATCACGACTTTAACGTCGATCGACGTTCCAACCTCATCATCGATCGACGATGTAGACAGAGAAGTCACTATGGAAGACTCCTCAGAGCTGGAGGAATGGCTTAAAGATATAGATCAGAATTCGGAGAAGAAGCTTGATGACGATCAACATACTTCGAGAGGATATCTGGAAATTTCAAAGGCTAGCATCGATCAACACCAAACTGATGAGATCGATCGACAACCACCCCACATCATCGATCGACACCGCCAACCACTTATCGATCGACACCACCCACCTAATATCGATCGATGCCCATTGCTAGACGTTCCGCCAGGTTGCATAATTGAGATGGAGCCGATTGAAGAGAGGATGTACATGTCTAAGGCCTCACACCTTGCTGTCCCTAAACATCAGAGACCACCTATCTGGAAAGAAGAAGCTGTTGAGCTTCACAAAAGAGTGAAGAGGATACATGATCCTGTGAAGATTGTGGTTCCATGCGATGTGGTTGAAGTTGAATTTCCTATTCCACCAGATAGAAGTGTGCATCTAGATTCCTAGAGTGAGATATTGGATGATCATCAGCACGTAGAAACTTCTCAGAGAGGGTTGCGATTTTAAGATGAAGTCGATAAGGGCCCACCAGAACCAGTATCGATCGACACCAACAAACCGGCATTCTACCACTTCACCATCGATTGATACTACCGCATCAACATCGATCGGCGCTATCACTTCTCCATCGATCGACACTGGACGCATATCAGAGCAGAAGGAGTTCGATGTGTGTAAAAATCTTTTTAATGGAGATAGCACCACGCGATCAGACAAGTCTGGGGGAAAGAAGAGGAGGAATTGGAAGAAGAGAAAAAGGATCATGGGTGATTCTCAGTTATCATTGATTCCTCGCTTCTCAGGTGGTGTCATGAAATCCATAGTGCGCAGCAAATGCTTCTCACAGCCATTTGCAAAGCTTCGAGCATTCCTTATTGCTGAGATGATAGACAAAGGAGAAGAGTCTATGGAGGAGGCTTTCACACAAGAATGATAAACCTTCAGAGATTAGAAATTGAGACTCGTTTTGGAGCGAGTTCTCATCCTCATCCGAACTAAAACAGATCTCCAAAGTCAAGCTAAATGACTATAACAAAGCGTTGAGTGAGAAGCAACCCACTATTAGGTAATTTCTTTCAGTTTAGTTTAGATTGTTACTGATTAAACTTTTTATTATTGCAGGTCAAAAAAAAAAAAAAAAAAAAAGGCGGATGAACAGTAACAACGGTACTGTAGCAACTGCACTGTAGCAGAGGCACTGTGGCAAGGAAATCGATCGACACTGTAGCAGAAAATTGGGAGTTACTGTAGCTGCGATACTGTAGAAGGGCACTGTAGCAGTCACTGTTCATCGAAAAAAAAAAACTATTTAGAATTGGTTTTATTAGTTATCTATTACTAACTTTTAGTGTTTTAAATATGTTAGTTAAAAGGAAAAATCCGAGGAAGACGAGTTCACACGAGGATCGACGATGGCTGGGCATCATCGATCGACAGAGCATCACTAGCCTCGATCGATCGCCACTTAACTATGTCGATCGACAAAGCTTCAAGAGTATTGATCGCCACTTAACTGTGTTGGTTGGCACTCACATCAAAGTCAGGTATACCGTTTTTCCTTGTTTCATATTGTCCCTATGATTTATTTTTTCCACCAATCTTAGATTTTATAACACTGGAGATAGTGTTGTTTAAGTCTGGGGGAGGTTCTACTAATATTGTTTTCTAGTTAGTTATTTAAAAAAAAAAAAAAAAAAAAGAGATCCGAGTAGACGATTCCTCAACATATCGACCGATTGGACCAACTCGATATCGATCGACATCACTTCAGATCCAACGATCGATTGTCTCTTCATGGTGTCGAATGATTGCTCTAGCCATCGACCGATGAGACCATGTCGCTATCAGTCGACAACACTTCATCAACAACGATCGATTGTCACTTCATTGTGTCGATCGACACTGAGCAGGTTATCATTCTTACTTGTTAAATTATGTACTTATGTTTATGTTATTACCATAGCTCCGACTAGATATACACTGGGGACAATGTATTATTTAAGTCTGAGGGGGATGTTTACTGATATTAGTGTGTTCATGAGTCTTATCAAAATGTTTTCAAAAGAGTTTTATTGAGTCAAGAAGGGGATAATGAACTTATTAGATTTTTACTTGTTATCTAGCCACTCTTTAGCACCATTCTAGACTTATTGATTGCAGATAGTACTAAAGATACTAAAGTGGATCAACCTGTCAACTATTCACACTTGTTGAGATTGTTTGAAAGAACCAAAGCTGACCTCCAACACTAAACCTGACACAACTGCTTGTCTTGGGGCTTGTTATACATGAGATCAGATTCTTCAAACAAGTCTGGAAGGTAAAACTTTGTGTAGATTTATCACATTTTCTCTCTCTATTTCGACCCTAGATTTATAGGTAAAGATATTTATTTATAAAAATAATAATAATAAAAAAAACGAAAAAGAAAAGAAAGAAAAAGAAAAAGAAAAAGATATATATAATAGGTGTTAGTTAGGTGGAATCTGAACATGACTTGGTGGTTAAAACCATTAAGGCTTGCTTCATAAGGATTACAACAACAAAAATTCGAACGACTCAAAATGCTCCAAAATCACCATATTTCTTCAGAACATACCTGAACCTGTAAATACTCTAAATAGACTCTATATAGTAGTAAATATATATTAAAACACTTATAGACCATGGTTAAAAGTGGGTAAAATCCATGTTCTATCAACTCCCCCAGACTTACCCTTTTGCTTGTCCTCAAGCAAAACAAACGGGCAGTCTCTCTGAAAGAGGTTTGAAAACAGCAGGGACTCACATGATTTAAAACTTAGAATCATCACCTCTACAATATTGCAATCCACATCTAAGAAATCATAATCACAAAAGCACATTATACCATATCCTAGCTTAGCAACCAAATTCACCTAGCCAACAACTTAGCAAATCTTGTGTGACATTCCCCTCTACCAACTTTATTTAGGATTGAATCCATTCAGGAAGATCACACAAGATTTTCTAAGTTGTTGACTTCATTTATGTTAAGAAATGAAGTTGGTAGAGGGGAATGTCACACAAGATTTGCTAAGTTGTTGGCTAGGTGAATTTGGTTGCTAAGCTAGGATATGGTATAATGTGCTTTTGTGATTATAATTTCTTAGATGTGGATTGCAATATTATAGAGGTGATGATTCTAAGTTTTAAATCATGTAAGTCTCTGCTGTTTTCAAACCTCTTTCAGAGAGACTGCCCGTTTGTTTTGCTTGAGGACAAGCAAAAGGGTAAGTCTGGGGGAGTTGATAGACCATGGATTTTACTCACTTTTAACCATGGTCTATAAGTGTTTTAATATTTATTTACTACTATATAGAGTCTATTTAGAGTATTTGCAGGTTCAGGTACGTTCTAGAGAAATATGGTGATTTTGGAGCCTTTTGAGGTGCAGAACTTCACAGACGTGTCAGATGTCTAGCTATGGATGGAGACCTTCCGACAGTTAGATTGAGCTCATCTTTTGACACACGATATAGCTTTTAGTTAGCTTTACAATGCCACCGGTTTGAGGTCAATCAGCATCCTGTAGCAGAATTTATGCCCATTTTACTGAGGAGTGGTCAGTCTGCCTCGCGAGAGAAAGCTGTCGAGAAGAGGAACGTATGTCGATCGATGCAGAACTCTTGACATCGATCGATATGGATGCCAGAATTCAGGCCGATCATATTTAATGACCGACTGAAGCCCAGAAGCAACCCCAAATTACCAGAATACCCTTGGACGACCAGAAACCCTATTTATGTTATTTCTAAGCCATTGTTGACGGCTACAGGCTATCTAAGCTTTCTTTTATTCTTGTTCTTAGTTAGGAGAGAAAGGAGGAACTCCTTGAGAGTCCTCCTGGAACTCCATTATTTTGGTTTTATATTATTTATGATTTTCATCTATTCTTTCTATGATTTATGTGACAAAATTCATGTCTGAATAAATCCACCTGTTAGGTTTAGGGTTCAAATAGGTTAGAGGGATTAGCCCCAACTATAGATTGCTAAGTTGTGGCATTCATTTATTGATTGTTCTTAATGCTTGTTCTAGATTTGCTAACTAGAATATTGAACCTAGGAATCTGCATGAGTCAAGCATCCTTGATCATCCAGTCCTGAATCTAATCTGTCATACTAGACTACTGGAAAAAGGCTACCGCTGAACGAGAAAGCTAGTGAGCATTTCAACTTACGCCTAGGGCTTAACTAGAAGCATTGATCGATATTGTCTTCTGACAATCGATCGATATTTGTGAAAGGTGTATCGATCGATATCCCTATAGGACCATCGATCGACACTTTCTTGTGATCAATAAACGATAGTTGAGATCCAAGATCTAGTTAGTTAACCAGTGAAACATTGTCATCGCTGATCACTGCGATTAAGGGGTTGAGCTCTAATATATCATGCATGCAACTGTTAGGCATCTATAGGATTACAATCTCCAACATCTGAATAGAAACCCTAGATCTAGTAACCATCCTTCCTTCAAGCAAACTCCTTGCCAAGCTAAACAATCATCTTGTTCAACTTGTTTACTGCTTTATTACTTCTTTGCATTTATTACTTTATAAACTATTAGCTTAGCATAATCATATAGCTATTAGATCTAATTGGTTCCCTAGCTCCCTGTGAATTCGATCCCTAAGTACTACAACTCGACCTCTTATTTGAGAGAGTATTAATCACTCCTTAGGGTAATTTGAGTGATATGAACCCTCTGTGTCTACAGCCTCTGCATCCTCTACTAAGAAAGCCTGCTTCCTGGGAAGCTTGTGAACACCGTCCAGGTTTGCTCTGACCTCATCCATCTACTCATTCCCAAGGATGGCAGCAGATCTCTTTCTCTCAAAATCAGTGTTCTTGGTGTTGTTTTTTGAGGCTAAGTTCTCAATAACTCTCCCAGCCTCCTCTGGATTCCTGGTGTTGAAGTTCCCATCGCTGGAAGCATCAAGAGCCATCTGATACTGCACTGCGATGCCTCTGAAGAAGGTGCTGAGTAGCTGCACCTCATTGAATCCATGGTGTGGACAATCCCTCTAGTATGATTTAAATCTAATCTAGGAGCTTCTGAAGGATTCTGTGGGCTCCTGCGCGAATGTACCAATCTTGTTCCTCAAGTCTTCAGCACGCGCCTCATCAAAGAAGTTGCATAGAAATGCATTCTTGATGTCGCTCCGGGATGTGAGGGATCATGGTGGTAACTGCTTAAGCCAGTGCGAAGCCTCTCCAGCAAGTGAGTACTTGAAAAGCTTGCAGAGTAGGTCGTCCTCAGAGACTCCCTCGACTTTAATAGCAAATATGAGATCCTCGAACCTCTCCAGATGGTCCATAGGATGCTCGTGAGATAACCCATAGTAGGGTATCCTTCCCACGAGTGTGTACTACTGTGGCTTCAACTCGAAATCCCTTCTCTGGATAGTTGGAGGACGAATAGCTGATCTGTTGGTGTAGAACTGATCTGTACAGTTGTAATCAGCCAACGTTCTGGGTCGAGCGGCCTCATCTACAGGTAGAGCAGCTCCTGTAGCATCAGTCTCAGGGATTGCAGCCCCCTGAGCATCTATCCTCTAACCTGCTGCATTACGCAGATGACCCTCCTGGTCATACAGGTCTCCCTTATCACCACGTACAAGTATCAAGGTCGCAACCGTGTCTTGCGGTGCAGTATCGATCGATGTTCGGACTAGAGTATCGATCGATGTCGGATGAAAGATGTCGGTTGATAGAAGTGTGTCTTCGGTTGACAGTGGTGAGCTAGTGTCGGCCGACGAAACTGGTGTATGCGTCGATGGTGGTTGACGAGAATCAAGCGACGAACTGTTGTTGTGGTCGATCGATGAGGAGCGTATTCCTTTGCGGATTGAATGTTCCAAACTTGCAGGGTCTGATGAGAATAGCAGTTGAGTTTCCTTGTTGCTTCTGGTCCTGCTGGGCATGCACCTGAAAAGACAAGAAAAAACTTTTGTGTTAGAAAGTGGTTTTAAGAAGAAATTTATACTAAATTGAATTAAATCTATCAAGCGTTCAAAGCTCTCTGGCAACGGCGCCAAATTTGATATCACTCAAATTACCCTAAGGAGTGAATTACTCTCTCAAATAAGAGGTTCAGTTGTAGTACATAGGGATCAAATTCTCAGGGAGCTAAGGAACCTAATAAATCTAATTAAGTTGATTAAGCTTGGTTGATTATGATTAAATGTAAAAGACATGTTTGTGAGCAAGTTAATTTCTCGATTGATTGATTAGGGTTTTGGTACTTAGATGAAAGTAGCTAGGCTTAGGGTTTTTATTCAGGTAATCAAGATTATAATCCTACAAATGCCTAATAAGTTGTATGCATGATATTATAGAGCTCAACACTTAATAACAAACCATTAGGTTCTCGCTTTCTAGGTTTGTCTATAGACCAGTGTCGATCGATGATTTTATAGGAATATCGATCGATACACTTGTTGAAACGTCGACCGATTATTCTATTGGAATATCAGTCGACGCTTTTGGTCAAGCGTTAATGCGTGGGTTGAATGTGCTCACTAAGCTTCCTAGATCAGCTCTCGCCTTACTCTAGCAATTAGCTCAGTTAGGATGGATCCAGGGTGAGATGCAAGCTATCGTTTATGTGTACAACTCTTAGGGCAAGTTCTAGCTCTCGCCTTACTCTAGCAATCTTAGCTCAGTTAGGATGGATCCAGGGTGAGATGCAAGCTATCGCTTATGTGTACAACTCTTAGGGCAAGTTCTAGGTAGCTAATCTAGAAGCATGCATTAATGACAATCATAAAGATGAATATCACAACTTAGCAATCTATAGTTGGGGATAATCCCTCATAACCTATTTAAACCCTAAATCTAACAAAGAGAACTACTCAGACATGGCTAAGCAATTCATAAAAGCAATAAGGTATAAAAACTGCATAGATAAATAGATAGATATCAATGGAGTTCCAATCACAAATCTCTTTGGATCTTCTCTCCAATCTACTAAAGATCCTAGAAAACCTTTAGCTGTGAAAATAGTAAAACAAGAAAGCACACTCTGCCTCTAACATGTTGGCAATGCTTATATAATTAGGTTAAAACTCGTCAGGGGTAATCTTGTAAATTGGTGAAGACTTGGGATCTAAGTTGGCTGAGACCAAACAGGCTTTTTGCGCGCTTCGCTGTCGATCGATGTCAAGATATGAACATTGATCGATTATTCTTCTTCAATGTCGACCGATGGTCGTGCTCGATGATCATCTCGGGTGCTTACTCCAAATATCTACAAAATGCTCCAAAATCATCACTTTCTTCCAAATCACTCATGATCCTATAAATATACTAAATAGACTCTATAATATAATAAATAGTAGTTAAAACTCTTATAAACCAGGGACAAAAGTGGGTCAAATCCATGGTTCTATCAGGAAGCGCATAGAGAGCTTAACGAGATGCCTCATAAAACGATAAAGGACCAACCTTGTTCGCCGCACAAGGAACTGGGAGCTAGGACTCCGATTCGAGCAAACACCGCGACCTCCTACCCGACCACTACGACCCGACAAGCGCGATGACCCGCCTCGAGAAGGATCTCAAGCAACATGAACATTCAGAGACCTGGAAGAAGACAAGAACCCTGCCGCATTGACGTACATGAAGCACCGACAGAAAGAGGCGTGATGACGTCATTAGCATCTTCAACAGGTGCAGAAAGAGAAGGAGACGACACATAAGTACCTGACACACTAGGCTAAAAGGACCTGGCGAATCATCACATGAACGAGAAGATGTTTGGGACTCAATTATAATAGGGGTCAACATATCGCAACAGAGGAAGCAGGTGGATAGAAAGTTAAGCGAGCTTGAACATAGAAGTTATTGATCCCAAGCAAGGAGCTACAATATTTATAATACTCCAAGGGATGCGATGAGTCGCCTATATCTGATACAAAGGGACACTCCGTCTTCCACAAGCCACCAAGGCATAGAAGATTAACTCGAATACGCTTTTCATAAAACCATACCAAGCACCTACGAAAATTCGCCAGATTCAAGACTCTCAAATGAACTGGGGAGGACTCATTGTTGGTGGTGGGCTTTGTACCCCTATCAATGGCCGATCCGGTTCCAGAAAAAAGCCCATTCAAGTTGAAGCTCAAGAAATAAGATTGGTCACGCTCGTTAAGGGCATTTCCAACCTCACTTCATTTTTACTCCAAATTGGAATAAAATGAAGTGTGGAGTAAAAAGTACTCAAACTCTACTATATTTCTCACTCCATAAGGGGATTTACTTCATAAATGGAGTAATTTCATTATTTCATTATCGAGTGAGAAATAGAGTAGGAAAGAAACATTTTTACTTTATACTCCATTTTTCTCCATTTTGGAGGAAACAAATGGAGTTTTACATTGGAGATGCTCTAAAAAAGTTAAGGATGTCGAAAGTGACATGACGAAATTGAGCCCATACATGCGACATACTACGAATGATACATTGATTCACATTAAATGCCTAGGGACGACGCCAGCTGAGTCTGCGTCGCTGATAGACTAAAAATGAACCTTCCTATTGTCAAGTTAACAATGTTGTTGGTAATATGTTTAGATTTAATTCCAGATGACCAGTTTACACTTTATCTTATTGGTTCAACGATAAGCTAAAACAAGATTGGGGTTTGAATTTATGGTTTTGTGAGTTACAAGTAATAAGATTAATTGAAGAATGCAAATTTAACAAGAAACCAGCCTAGGGTACTTCATCGGGTGTCAATACTGAGCCAAACAATTATTCAAGCACGATCTAGAACTCGGATCACTCAGGTGGAACAGCCCACTGTCGTGGAACCGCCCACTGTCGTGGAACCGCCCCTTATGGATCTTGATACCTAAGCTCTCGCCTGGAAAAAGATGTGATGACGAGCATTAGAGATCAAGTCCGATAGGTTCACTAAACACCCTAATATCTACTTTCGCTGATTAGGGTTGCTAAGCTCATTCATACAATGTCAAGTCATCTTCTACGCGGTTAGCGAGCTGATTAGGCCTAGGTTCAAACATTAAATGATCAGATTAATGTAAGCAATAAGAGTTGATATGAATGAAGACAACATAATGAATTGCTTATCTATGTTTAGCTCATGCGATCAACACCCTAGAACCCTATACAAGCTAGCCGACTACTCAGCCATCACACAAGATACCAAATACATGATTTCTGAATAATAATGCATATAAATTGAAATAGAAATAAGAGGGTTCATGATGATCTTCTCTAGATGAGAGATGGAGCCGTCTCCTTACAAGATGAAAATCGCCAAAAACAAGTCTAGGTTTTCTTGCAAAACTAGCGTAAGTCATAAAATAAAGATAGATAGGCTTTTTATATGGAGGCGCCATCGGGTTGGAGGAGAAATAGGGCGGCTAGGGAAACTCCCGAAATAACTTGAAAGTTTCCTTAAATGTCGGGAACAATCGCTCTGCTGTTCCTTGACAGGAACAGTCGTCAAACTGCTTCGCCTAGCTGTTCCGCATGAAATATTTCATATATGGCATCTTTTCTTCATGCACACTTGTCTGACTCTGTAACCTATTCCAGACCTGAGAGGACTCAAAAAAGACTAGGCAGACTCGATAGAGGACCGAAAAATCTTTGAAAACATATATACAATGATGTCAAAAACATCATATATCAGTCGCATCGAATATATGACCACATTCTAACAACGAGCGAATATATGATTTCACCACAAAGTACGACGAGCTGTGTTTTGTCTTATGCGGGGATGTATTTTGATTATAAAAGAAGACTATTTCCAACTGAGGAAAATACCGACTTTTCTCGTGAACGAGCAGAGAATTTCTTAAGCAATCTCAAAACTACCATGTAAGAGCGAGCTTGATTTGAATATCGACCTCGTCTCACATTTGTTATTCCCATTTATTTTACTTTTTATATACACGAGAATTTTTGACGTACTTTGTAGCCTAATCATTTCTTATATACAATCCTGATACACTAAAAATGAATCCTTGCTACTGTCAAGTTTAACAGTTGTAATTATAATATTTGAGATTCAATCCATAGGACCAGTTTACACTTTATTCTTATGAGTTTGATATTAAACTAAGAAACAAGTGGGATTTTGATTTGCAATAGTGACGCAAGTAACAAGTAAACTAGAGATTCAAATTCAATTCAATTAAAAGCCTGCCTAGGGTATCTCATCGGGTGTCAATGTTGAGCCAAACAGTTATTCAAGCGTGATGAAATGCGGTCTAGAACTCGGATCACTCAGCTGGGACAACCCACTGTCGTGGTATTGCTCCCTTTGCAGATCGACCCTGTTTCCTAAGCTCTCGCTTGGAACAAGACACGATAGCAAGCCCTAGAGATCGGTTCCGATCTGTTCACTTAATACTCTAATATCTACTCTCGCTGATTAGGGATATGAAGCTCATTCAATATATATCAAGCTATCTCCTACGCGGTTAGCTAGGTGATTAATCTTAAGATCTAACATTAAGTGATCAGTTTAATGCAAGCAGTAAGAACAATACGAATGGAGAATAAATGCGATCGCTTATTTATGTTTAGCTCACGCGAATGACACCCTAAAACCCTAAGCAAGCCAGCCAACTATTCGATCATTATGCAAGGTAACACAAACATGATCTCTGAATAATACTGCATAGAAAATAGAGTAGAAAGATAAAGGGTTCAGGATGGTCTTCTCGTGATGAGAGATGAAGCCTTCTCCCTTACAAGTTGCTAAAATCGCCAAAATAGAGTTCTAGGTCTCTTGTAAAACTAGTGTAAGAAAAATAGAAAATGATAGCATAGGCTTTTTATATGGAGGCGCCAGTGGAAGAGAGAGAGGACAGAAAATCTAGGGCCAACTCCCGAAATCATGGAGGTTTCCTTAATAATTGGGAACAGTCAGTCGCTTATTCTCTTTGGGAACAACCTTCGGATTGGTTTGACTGGCTGTTCTGCGTTGGATACTCCAAAATAGCATCTTACTTCACGGCACTCTCTTCTTCACTCTTTCACCTGCTCCAGACCTGAAATGATATCAAATAAGTGCGAATTAGGACTGAGAATTAACTCAAAGCACACATATAATGGTATCAAAAACACCATATATCAAATCCCGAACTCATTTTTCAACAATAACTATTACTAGATGATAACCCGCGCGCATGCGCGGGGTGAGTTTTTATAAAAATGTTTGTTTATTAAATGGTTTTAACATTTTGCAACACTACAATCTTTATCGATTATAAAATGACGAATACAAATGTTGGTCTCTTAAATATATTATCGTTGCTGAAGAGTTAACGTTTTACATCTCATTTTAATTATTTTTAAAACTTCATATGCACAAAAAAAATTAAGTTTTGCGGCTGACACAGATCACCAAAACCAAATATGCAACATCGATTGTATAACGACGAAAGGGGATTAGGTTTTCTGCTCTCGATTTGTTTACTATTGACTCTGCATAAGTGAATTCATTTTCTACCTCTATAAAATTGTGATTTCATTCTCGTCTTTGTTTTATTGATATGAGTTAAGTTCCTTTTTTTAACTTCTTCTATGAATTCAGTGAATTAAGTAAGTGTCACTTTAAAAAAAACGGACATTTATAAAAATTATTTTCACTCCAGATACATATTTAAGAATCAAAATTTTGAAAAAAAATCACCGACAAACTATATTAACATATTAGTGTTCAAATCTAATATATCAAGCTGTTATAGAATATATAAGTGCAGACTCGAAATATAAATGTCTGTCTAGTATATATTCACTTGCTCGGTCTAAAAATCATCTAATTCTAGAACAACAAAACAAATTACTTATTTCACCAGTTCGGGTAATATTTGAATCTAAATGGGTAATATTCTAACCCGAATGGATATCCGAAGATAGCCAAACATATGTATACTTAACCCTATATTTTTAGTTTACTTCTCTCATTTCATTCAAAATATTTATATTAATAATGCTTATTGCTCAAAATTAGATAACATACATATAATTATGGACAAAATTATTTGCTACTCACTTAAATATATATATCAAGCTCTTGTTTTTTCCATTAACAAAAGTTGCATCTAAAATTTCAAAATAACGACTAAATTAGTGTCTTTCTATTTTTAAAGTTTTATCTCCAAACCTCTTAATAGTTTAATTTTTAAAAAATTAGAAAACCAGTTAAAATATATATTAAATACAAAAAAACTTGAACAATGAATTTATTTACTTTTTATTCAAAATTTAAATATCCGAACCGGTCCAAAATATCCAAATACGAACATAAAATACCCGAACCCGACTCGAAGTGTAAAAATATTCGAACATAAAATATTCGAACTCGGCTTGAACTATAGAAATATCTGAACTGCTACTCACTTAAATATATATATATCAAGCTCTTGTTGCTTGCATTAACAAAAATTGCATCTAAAATTTCAAAACAACAACCAAATTAGTGTCTTTCTAATTTTAAAGTTTTATTTCCAAACCTATTAATAGTTTAGTTTTTAAAAAATGAGAAAACCAGTTAAAATATATTTTAAATACAAAAAAACTTAAACAATAAATCATTTATTTATTTTTTCTACAAAATTTAAATATCCGAACCGGCCCAAAATATCCAAACCCGAACATAATATACCCGAACCCGGCTCGAAGTGTAGAAATATCCGAACAGCTACTCATTTAAATATATATATCAAGTTATTGTTTCTTGTATTAACAAAAGTTGCATCTAAAATTTCAATAGAAAAACTAAATTAGTGTCTTTCTATTTTTAAAGTTTTATCTCCAAACCTATTAATTGTTTAATTTTTTTTAAATAGTAAACTAGTTAAAATATATTTTAATACAAAAAACTTAAAAAATGAACCATTTATTTATTTTTTATTTTTAATTTAAATATCCGAACCCAGTCCAAAATATCCAAACCCGAACATAAAATACCTGAACTCGTCTCGAAGTGTAAAAATATCCGAACGGGTTTTATCCCTTTATACTGAAATACCCGATATGAACTCGAACGTGTATCCCAACGCCCACCCCTACGATATATAATCATCATTTGTATCTTGCTTGAACAAAAAAAAAAGTTAACCATTGATCACAAAATTTTTAATGTGGGACTTTTACCTTTTTTAGTAATTTATAGTCGTTTTTAAAAATTCAAAATATAACATATAAGAAAAAATCTAATTTTTTTTATTATATGCTTAATGTGATTGTTTAATTTCTTTTAATAGTATAAAATTAAGCAAAAAAAGAGAGAAGTTAGAAAAATTGTTATCAAATATTTATTATTCATAATCATTAATTGTCATATATATATGTTAACCATATTAGGTAATTCCGTAGCTTTTACGTAAAGAAATAAAAAATATTCTTTTGTACACTACTAATTAATTTGATAGTTAGTTTAATAAAAAACATAGTATATGTTCATATGGACCAACTTATTTTTCTAACAATTCTAAGAATCATTCTCGTGATGACACGTGACAACGAAAATATGTTGTAATATGTTGTAATGCCTTAGGATTAATATATAGGGGATAATATCATCCGATTAACACTTTTGTATACGAAACACAAAGCAAAACAATATAATAAAATTATAACAAAACTTTACTTTTTACAAAAGCGAATATATTCAACTTCTTGTGTGATGTCTTTTATTGGTTAGTGTTAAAAAAATCTCTCCAAGAAAGATTTTTATACTAATTTTTTTTTAATGGGCATTCTTACAATTTGGAGGGCGAATGCACATAATTCACTCGACTATGTCAACACAAAGCAAAACAATACAATAAAATTATTACAAAAATTGACATTTTACAAAAATGATTTTTTTTTAACTTATTGTATATGTCTTTATTGGTTATTGTTAAAGAGTTTTCTCCAAAACTGATTTTTATCCTAATTTTTTTTTGTCAACTACCCATTTCAAATAGATGAGGTATTGGTCAGACGAGCAAATTCTCCGGATAGCACCGCCGTCTGTTCGGGTCTGATAACCTTTGGTTCTTGCTTCTCTCAACCTTTGGTTCTTGCTTCTCTAACTAACGCTTCCGCTTAACCATTCATACTTTACTCTGAAGAATATGAATTCGGTTCACATCCTCGAAATTTTCATGTAGTATATGGAACACCTTGATTTTCGTCGTGAATGTTGGCCAGTTCATCGGATTCGTAGTCATGTCCATTAGATCCGAGAAGTCAGCCTCAAAAAATTTTAGGCTAATCTTTTAAAATGGGCATCTTACAATTTGGAGGGCGAATGTGAAAGGACCCGACCCATTTTTTCGTAACATCAGTACGAGTCTGGCTCGACCTCCTCGATCAGACTTGGGCCGTTTTCATATTTTTTCCTTACTTAGAATTATTTCAGAGTGTTAGTTCTTTTTCAGACAGTCAAGTAAAGCATAATACGATTTGAATAGATAATCTGAGGTTCGAGTTAAAAAGTTAGTTCGCTATAGGCTATTACATGTTAATCTCGTCATATATATACCCAACCCACCATCCTTCCTTCCTGCCCTTGTCTCGCGTTCAAGCTATGTCTTTACCCTTTCGGGTCTGGTCCTGATCTGCATCCAAACAAGGAGGCATAAGCAAACAGTATGCTTAGTGAGAGCGGTCATTCTGTCCCACTCAGCCAAGTAAAGCAATCGAGTCAATCAGTCAATAAACGGACATGCTTATCATCAGTCAGTTACTTAGCCGACCAAATCGTTCCAAGCCAGCGCGCCATCAGATTCAGTCAAGCCCTAGCAGGCCAATACGGCTCTAGGCGCATGATCTGATCCAGATGCGTCGATGGAAGGAACCGACTGTTCGGACCAAGCCTGAACTTAGCAGATAATTCGATTTAGACAAGCAATCAGTACATAAAACAATTCCTATCAATCAGACTACGATTCAATACGATAGGCCACAGTCACGCACTCACCTTTGTCTTAGAGTCGGTTTGTTCTGTTTGATTCGGTCTCTTCTGACACCTCTTGAGCGGTTTCTATCGGATCTTCGAACGTTACGACAGTCGTATTCACCCCACAGACAATTGTTCTTGACTCGGACTTGATCAATCCATCCAAATATTGAAAACTCTCTCTTAATCGGAATTTTCTCTCTCTGAGTTTCTCTCTGGTTCTTTCTTCCCGTTTCCGTACAGAAATGGCGGAATAAGACAAAGGAGACGATTAAAATGGGCAGTTGAGCGGTTTAAGCCCGAGAAACTACCAAGTTAACCATTCCCGCTTATTTTGCACGCGTCTCTTAATCCGTAACCACCACCCCGCGCTCCAAAGCGTTCCAGCGCGAGTTTTTTCCCTTTTCGAACTTTAACTGTTCCCGCCAGTTTTACTTAGACGAAACTCGAGCTAGAGCTGACTGATCTAGTCGACAACTCTAACCGCCTTGTCCGAATCAGACTGATACTACTAAATCATCTCATCTCAGCTTAGCCGACAGTCTTAACCGCCTTGTTTGATTTATGACAATCGCTGTCTAGCCGACCAGTTCAACCGTCTTGTCCGAATCCAACAACACTTGTCCGAATCCGACCATCGCTGTCCGAAAATTCTGCTTTGTCTAGATTTTCATCGAGTTGTCCGAACATCCTGAGTTCCACAAACCGAACGGCCTGTCCAATAACCCGAGCGTAAGACCGACTGATGGAGCTTTGTTTGGCTCAAAAACAGATCCGTTCCTAGCTTTTATCGGGTACATGGTTCCGCTCTAGTCGCTACTAATTAGGTGCCGATCTAAGTTCTCCCATCCACCCACGGAAAGTCCTTCGAACTCTGATCAGCTCTTTCTAGCATCATCCAATCCATTCAGTATGTTCTCACAGTTCGGCCAGTCAGACTCAGATCATCCTAACATCGATCTTCGGAACACGGTCGCTACAAGTTCTCCCCCACTTGGCTCAGACTCGTCCTCGAGTTTTTCTTCCTGAATCTTCCGTGAGTTTGTCAAACCACTTTGGAAACTCAGCTTTCATTCTCGCCTCTGGCTCCCAAGTCGTTTCTTCCTCTCCATCGCTGTCCCAAACGACTTGGATCATTTTGATATTCTTTCTGCCTTCAGGTTTGGTTTTTCTACCAATGATCCGGACTGATCGTCCCTCCACAGTAAGGTTCTCTCTCAAGTCAGATGGTGGCTCAGGAACCACATTGTCTTGATTCCTTATGCATTTTAGCAGCAAAGATACATGGAACACGTTATGGAACTGAGCCATCGATGAGGGCAACTCCAGTTTGTAGGCGACCTTTCCAATCCTTTCCAGGATCTTGTACGGTCCCATGTATCTTGGACTCAGCTTGGCATTCTTCGAGGATCGGTCCTTGCCTTTGTAGGTGACGGTTTTGAGATATACCATGTTTCCTACTTCGAACTCAAGGTCTTTTCTGCGTCTGTCTGCATAACTCTTCTGTCTGTCCTGAGACTCTTTCATCTTCAGTTTCAAGACTCGGATTCTTTCAGTTGTCTCTTCTACAAAATCTTGGCCAAATATGTTGCGCTCCCCCACTTGGGTCCAGCATAGCGGTGTCCTACACGGACGTTCGTACAATCCCTCATAAGGCGACATTCCAATGCTTGCATGATAACTGTTGTTGTAAGAAAACTCTGCCAGATGCAAGTACTGATCCCATTTGTCTCCCCAATCCAGAACACAAGATTGCAGTAAGTCTTCAAGTGTTCGGATTGTCCTCTCTGACTGTCCATCCATTTGCGGATGATATGCTGTACTCATATGGACCTTGGTCCCCATCGACTTCTGCATAGCTCTCCAGAAGGCCGAATAAAACTTGGAGTCTCGATCTGACACTATGCTTACCGGAACTCCATGAAGTTTGACGATCTGTTCCACGTATAACTTGGCTAGCACCGCTGCATTGTCTGTTTTGTTGATAGCCAAGAAGTGTGCGGACTTGGTCAATCTGTCCACTATCACCCAGATAGTGTCCTTGCCGTTCCTGATTGGCAAGCCAGTCACGAAGTCCATCGTGATCTTATCCCAAGGCCATTCTGGGATGGGTAAACTCTGAAGTAGTCCACTCGGAACTTGATTTTCTGCCTTAACCATTTGGCAGATTGGGCACCCAGCTACCCATTTTGCAACATCACGCTTTATTCTAACCCAATGATAGTATCTCTTCAAGTCTCGGTACATCTTATTGGCTCCTGGATGTATCGAAAACTTTGACTGATGTGCCTCCTTTAGGATCTCATCCCGCAATCCTTTGTCGTTAGGAACACACACCCGACCATTAACAAGAATCGTCCCATTGTTTGAAGTCTGATACTCCGTCTTCTCGTTCTTGGAAGCTTTGATCAGATCTTCATCTTTTTCCTGTGCAAGGCGAACTCGGGACAACAAATCCGCCTGATCCGCTGCACCAAGACCCAACGGTTCCAATTCGTTCCTCCATGTGAACCAGTTCCTCCATGTCTTTCTATGAAGCCGAAGCTACTCTCTTCCGGCTCAAGGCATCCGCGACCAGATTCGCCTTTCCCGGATGGTAGGCAATATCCAAGTCGTAATCCGCAACCAGTTCCATCCAACGCCTCTGTCTAAGGTTCAGCTCTGGTTGAGTAAAGATATACTTCAAGCTCTTATGGTCCGTGAAGACTTGGACCTTAGCACCATAGAGATAAGACCGCCATATCTTCAGCGTAAACACGACAGCAGCCATTTCTAAATCGTGTGTTGGATAGTTCCCTTCGTGTTTCCTTAGCTGTCTAGATGCATACGCGATCACTTTGCCTTGCTGCATCAATACGCACCCAAGTCCAACTTTGGATGCATCTGTGTACACCACGTATGGCTCGTTGTCCATATGAAGAGCCAATACTGAAGTAGTCATCAACAACTTCTTGAGTTTGCTGAAACTCACCTCACAGCCTTCTGTCCACACGAACTGAACATCTTTCCCGGTCAACTTTGTCAACGGTTGAGCCATGCTGGCAAATCCCTTAACAAACCGTCGGTAGTATCTAGCCAGTACAAGAAAGCTCCTGATCTCCGTTGCGTTCCTTGGTCTGGGCCAGTCTGCAATGGCCTTGATCTTCTCTTGGTCCACGGACACTCCCTTGTACGTGACCCAAGAAACCAATTTCTCTTTGCCAAAAGCTGCATTTGTTGAGCTTGGCGAACAACTTATGTTCCCGCAGCTTATCCAAAACCTTTCTCAGATGGTCCTTGTGCTCTTCCTGATTCTTTGAGTAGATCAAGATGTCGTCTATGAAGACTATAACGAATTCATCCAGGTAATCTATGAAAATGTTATTCATCATCTTCATAAAGGCTGCAGGGGCGTTGGTCAATCCGAAGGGCATGACCACAAACTCGTAGTGGCCGTATCTCGATCTGAAGGCTGTCTTACGGACATCCTCTTCAGCAATCGGAATCTGATGGTATCCAGAAGCCAAATCAATCTTGGAGAAACAAGTAGCACCTCAGAGTTGGTCCAATAACTCGTCTATCCTTGGAAGAGGGTACTTGTTCTTCACTGTGACTCTGTTAATCCCCCTGTAGTCAATGCATAGCCTGAAGCTACCATCTTTCTTCTTCACGTACAGAATCGGTGCGCCCCAAGGTGAACTGCTTGGGTGCACAAACCCTTTCTCCATCAGTTCATCTAACTATTTCTTAAGTTCTGCCATTTCAGCCGGAGCCATCCGGTACAGAGCTTTCGAGATTGGCTTTGTGCCTGGCTTAAGCTCAATCGTGAAAGGATCAGATTAGTCCGGTGGTAATCTTGTCAAGGATTCGAACACGTCATCATACTCCTTTACAATCGGAATCCCTTCCAACTCAGCATCAGGTCCGACTTCCACAGTTTTGATTGCAGCCAGATAAGCTTCACATCCTTTTTCCAGCATTCTTTCTGCTTGAAGTGCTGAAATGATCAGACTCCCATTGGTCGGTCTGACCCCTTGATAGACAAGCTTTCCATTGCCGATTTCAAACTGAACTCGGCCACGATGACAATCAAGATGTGCCTTGTATTTACTCAGCCAATCCATTCCAAGGATCACATCGTATGATTTCACTGGGCAAACGACCAAGTCGACTGGCATGTTCACTCCTCCGATCATCACAGAGATGTTTCGGATTTTCCCTGAAGTGTACATGATCTGACCACCAGCCACCCGAACCAGTCTTACTTCTTCCTCTGGTTCTTTCTGGAATTCCCCAATTCCAATCATCTCGGGTTGCACAAAGTAGTGAGATGCATCGGAATCAAACAGAACATGGGTTGCCACTCCACCCATGACTAAGGTCCCTACATATTCACCCGGAACACTAAGGACCTACTCTACAAGCAAGCAATTTCACACAGAAATTCTTAAGGCAAAGGTGAGAGATAGGATGACTCACCAGTGATCGGACGAGACGTGCTTGGGTCCATTGACTCATCACCGATTGTGTACACCCACGGCATGATGGCCTGCCTCTTTGCCGCCGGCTGAGGCCCTTCACTCGGACGCTTCCCAGCAGATTGCGCGTCCTTCGGGCACTGATTCTTGTAGTGCCCCGTTTCGCCGCAGTTGTAGCACACACGTTCCCCAGCACCCTTGTTCTGCCTCTTTGGCCTTAGATCTTCCTCAGGGCAATCACGCACCTTGTGATCCATACTTCCGTAATGGTGACAAGCTCCCGTAGCAGCACGGCAGACACCAGAGTGCATCTTCCCGCAAGTCGAACACGCACTGCGACCTGTTGCATTCGGCTTGCTGGAAGAGCCAGCCTTCACCGGCTTTTGATTCTTTCCCGCATGCTTACCAGGATGGACATGCGCCACTGTGCCAAACACCTTGGCTTCCTCACTGATTCCAGCTTCCTGTTCTGCAGCCTTTTCCACCAGTTCGGCCACAGTATCATAGTTGCGGATCTTACAACGAGTTCGGAGATCAACCCTGAGTCCGCGCATGAATTTACGGACCAAGGAGATTTCCGACTCAGCCTCACGCCCAGCATACTTCTTGAGGCTGTTGAATTCCGCTTCATACTCCCTTACAGTCATAGTTCCCTCTTCCAGTCTGAGAAAAGCTCCCTCGAGCTGATCAAATGCTTCCGGCAGAAAATACTTCCCACAGAATTCGGTCTTAAAGTTGGCCCACGTGCAATGCTCAGCACCAATACGAGCCGCTACACCTCGCCACCAGAGGTGCGCATCACTGTCCAAGTAGTGGACAGAAATGTCCTTCTTGTAAGCAAGAGGACAACGGATCGACTTAAAGTTCCGCCCTATCTTGTCAATCCATTGATCTGCTTCCTTTGGTTTGGAACCACCCGAAAAGAACTTTGTTCCCAGTTTCTGCATGTGGTCCATAACCTTGAGGTAAGACGGATTCCTAACAACGTGTGCCTCTTCTCCATCAGGCAACACGTTCTCCACTTCCTCCGCAACAGGTGGAGCCACTAGAGGTGCCGCCGCAGCAGGCAATCTTGCCAAGACTTGCGCCAAGATAGCCAAAACGGCTTCCAATCCAACCGGAGCAGCAGCAGCTCCAGCCGCTGCAGCATTGTTCAAATTCGCTGCATTCTGAACAGCATTCTGAGCCTCTTCCGTACCAGCTTCATTCCTGGCCACGTTGCTCGCAGACCCCTCAGCGGTCTCATTCATAGTCCTTCTTGTGTTACGGTTACTTTTTGCCATCTGCAACAAGATCACAGGCAAGTTAGTCAAAACTAACTTGGGATCAGGACTCGGATCACAGAATTTACCGCGAGACGTCAGGTTTGGAAGGATGGTTTGCCCCAATAACCCACTATACTTAGATTGTCCTAGAACTCAACTCCGCTCTGATACCACTTGAAAGGACCCGACCCATTTTTTCGTAACATCAGTACGAGTCTGGCTCGACTTCCTCGATCAGACTTGGGCCGTTTTCGTATTTTTTCCTTACTTAGAATTATTTCAGAGTGTTAGTTCTTTTTTAGACAGTCAAGTAAAGCATAATACGATTTGAATAGATAATCTGAGGTTCGAGTTAACAAGTCAGTTCGATATAGGCTATTACATGTAAATCTCGTCCTATATCTACCTAAACCCACCCTCCTTCCTTCCTGCCCTTGTCTCGCGTTCAAGCTATGTCTTTACCCTTTCGGGTCTGGTCCTGATCTGCATCCAAACAAGGAGGCATAAGCAAACAGTATGCTTAGTGAGAGCGGTCATTCCGTCCCATTCAGCCAAGTAAAGCAATCGAGTCAATAAGTCAATAAACGGACATGCTTATCATCAGTCAGTTACTTAGCCAACCCAATCGTTCCAAGCCAGCGCGCCATCAGATTCAGTCAAGCCCTAGCAGGCCAATACGGCTCTAGGTGCATGATCTGGTCCAGATGCGTTGATGGAAGGAACCGACTGTTCGGACCAAGCCAGAACTTAGCAGATAATTCGAATTAGACAAGCAATCAGTACATAGAACAATTCCTATCAATCAGACTACGATCCAGTATGATAGGCCACGGTCACACACTCACCTTTGTCTTAGAGTCGGTTTGTTCTGTTTGATTCGGTCTCTTCTGACACCTCTTGAGCGGTTTCTATCGGATCTTCGAACGTTCAGACAGTCGGATTCACCCCACAGACGATCGTTCTTGACTCGGACTTGATCAATCCAGCCAAATATCAAAAACTCTCTCTTAATCGGACTTTTCTCTCTCTGAGTTTCTCTCTGGTTCTTTCTTCCCATTTCCGTACAGAAATGGTGGAATAAGACAAAGGAGACGATTAAAATGGGCAGTTGAGCGGTTTAAGCCCGAGAAACTGCCAAGTTAACCATTCCCGCTTATTTTACATGCGGCTCTTAATCCGTAACCGCCACCCCGCGCTCCAAAGCGTTCCAGCGCGAGTTTTTCCCCTTTTCGGACTTTAACTGTTCCCGTCAGTTTTACTTAGACGAAACTCGAGCTAGAGCTGACTGATCCAGTCGACAACTCTAACCGCCTTGTCCGAATCAGACTGATACTACTAAATCAGCTCATCTCAGCTTAGCCGACAGTCTTAACCGCCTTGTTTGATTTCCGACAATCCCTGTCTAGCCGACCAGTTCAACCGTCTTGTCCGAATCCAACAACACTTGTCCGGATCCGACCATCGCTGTTCGAAAATTTCGATTTGTCTGGATTTTCATCGAGTTTTCCGAACATCCTGAGTTCCATAAACCGAACAGCCTGTCCAATAACCCGAGCGTAAGACCCACTGATGGAGCTTTGTTTGGCTCAAAAACAGATCCGTTCCTAGCTTTAATCGGGTACATGGTTCCGCTGTAGTCGCTACTAATCAGGCGCTGATCTAAGTTCTCCCATCCACCCACGGAAAGTCCTTCGAACTCTGATCAGCTCTTTCTAGCATCATCCAATCCATTCAGTACGTTCTCACAGTTCGGCTAGTCAGTCCTCAGATCATCCTAACATCGATCTTCGGAACACGGTCGCTACAGAATGCCCATAACTCACTAGACTCTGCCAAAACTTAACCCTGCTCCTCTTGGAGTAAAACAATGATTATAGAAGAAACAGCGGTTTAAACATAATCTACGTTACTCGCTCACAACGTTTATATTTCCATTCTTCTCAACCATTTTTCCAGAAAGTAGCAGAACTGGCAACTTCATATGCCGACATTTACGCAAATCAAAGTTTTGATAAGAGATAATGAGTTAAGAGTGGCAAGAGGCCCCAAAAACATTCAGTTAAAGAAATGGAGTAGAGGATTCTTAATTGAACCAATGGGTAGTTTATCATTTAAGAAAATGCAATCCATGATTTTGTTTGCATTTCATAAACGAATCATATCGGTTAAGCAGATTGTAAGACTTTTCCTTCATAAGAAGTCAACTAATCTAGTCAACAAGTCTGATCATACATTCATACTAACTCTCTACTAATTTATTTTTACCATTTCAGTGGTTCACTACTCCACCAACTTTCTAAATGAGATCGTAGATAGCTAATTTTTTTAAGAAACTGCAGAAACAGAAGGAATAATCATATACAATAAGACAATCCAACGCAGCATTGGAACACAGTTAATTGAGGATTGATCTAACTGTTGCTGAAGAGCTCTTGTGGGATTATGGATGGACAAAACTTCTTTGCCACAAACTTGTACTGCAAAAAAACAATAATTTCATTAACATTAATTAAACTATAATCGTCATCATTGCTCTTCTTCATATAAACAATAAACAAAGAAAACTTATTTTGTGTTGACTATACTTATCTCTTACAGCAGGAAGAGTAAAGACATGAGCGTTACTAGACAATCGTTGAAGATCCTTCACACATCCTCTCAATTCCATTGCTCTATACTGCATATAATGTTGCAACTCGGGTTCTGATTCACCATAAGAAACAAACATTTTACTGCATTGATCCTTCAAAGAATATTCTGTCTAAACAAAGTAAAATAGTACATACCCATGGTCTTCTTGTTGGGTCTAGAATGTACTTAGCAAGAAAATGGCTGAAGCAGCAACAAGTGAAGGAGGATGAGAAAGCATTGTGTACTCCAAAAGCGATAATTCCGCAATGTAGCTGGCCATACATTCCAGCTGCATCAGTGGAGCCTCATGAACCCCATGAGCAGCCCGAACAAAGCGTCTGAAAATCACGTTTAAAAATTCAAGGGGTTAGTATAATTGTATTAGATAGGTATTGTAATGAGGAGAGAACCAAGCATCTTGCTCACCTTAAAAAGCATTTGGTTGTTGGCGCTAACATTTCAAACTTCAAGTCATTCAGAACAGCAGATTCCATGTCAAGAACCTGTCAAAGAACCAAAAAATACAGATGCAATCAAAATCAGTAAATTGTTTTGTTCTCATTTTATAAAAAATTCTGTTGAAAACTCAAACCTAATCCTTGAGATATGTATTATCAGTGATGTATCAGAACTCCTCAACTTCTGGTGCACATATCTAAACCATTCAAGTATTTAGCGTCATAAGATTTTTCCTAAACATAAGAAACAAAACAAATCATAAGGAAAATTTGTTCTTACGCTGCTATCATTATACACGCCACACCAAGCAGCTGAAGCTTCTGTCTACTAATCACATTCCCAGATAGATAGATATCAATGTAGTTCACCGTCAAATACAACGTCTCAGGTACAAGCCTATACTCTTTTGATACTTGTCAGAAACAGAAAAACTCCAATCATACATTTGCAAGATTAACAAAACCCATCTCATCTCTGAGTTTATTTACCTCAACAGGCCAATCAACTAAGATTCCTCGCATAGTTGAGTTAACATCTTTCTTAACTCTCTCCATGAAGTCAGTAGCAGGCCGCTTCTTTGTCTGCACCACAGATTAACACACTCAGAACTTCCAAAAACATAATAAAGTTACTCAAAAATCTACGAGATCTTCACCTCTGCGGCACGAAGATGCTTGTAGATATCACAACAAACATTGCAATGAGGTGCGGATCCGCATCGTTATTGTCTATATTGACAACCTTATCCTTATTCTCCATATCAGACAATACATCTCTTCTGCAACAGTTAACTGCAATCCAAAACAAAAAGTCAAAAACACTAAACAAGAAGTGATAAAACAAATAAACAATTAGTATTAGTACATGTTGTCTCTGAACTGGGCGTTATGTAGAGATTACTCAACGCCTTCCTTTCGATGGAAACCACAGCGGATACTTGTTCGTTATCAATGTACTCCACTTGAGGGCTCTTGTAGGAGTCACACGAAGACATTGTCTTGTCAATTGAGACTGACGCAGCATCAGATTTGCTAGGAGAATGCAGTTTGGTTTGTTCGTAGGGCAGTGAAGTTACTTTGCTTATGCTTGGCTTTACACTACTAGGTTGTGTTGGTTGGGCTAACTTCAATTTCGCAGACTTATTCGAGCAATTCGCCGAAGCAAAAACATCAAAGATTTGATTCGATTTGAGAAACAATTCTTTTAATCGAAACAAACTTGAGGAAATTGTAAAAGTACTCACGAGATCGGAAGACGGATTTGGGATTCGTGAACCGTTGTTTTGATTGGTGATGTTACCGAGCGAGGCTCGTTTCTTCGTCGTAACCGCCATGTTAGAGCTTGGTTTCGAAGAGTTGTTTTCCAATGATGCGAGACGCTTCGCTATTGAAGATTTCGTGGACGAGGAAAACGAAGGCCAGCGATTCTGATGAACGTTCGACAATTGAATCCTTGAGGAAAGGAAAATTGAGTGTTAATGGTGATAGTCGATAGAGAAAAGAAAGAGACATTAAAGACAAGAGTTAGCGAAGTGTTCGTTTAAATAAAGGAATGGGTTTTCGAATTTAAGAAACGGTCATGTCTGTTGATTTTGACGGGTGGGATTCTTTCAGGAGCGTAGATAAATTCAAATGCGTATGTTTGTGATTTAATCTACGTCAATGACTAGTTATATTTCGCCACGTCATCATTTACGTCCTCGTGGTACGCAACTTTTTTAAAGTTTGTACTGTGTCACCGCTGTTGGGTTTTCTTTTCGGTTAATTTGATAAATGACTATATTGGGTGTTTTTCCACCCGATTGTCTTCATCTTTTGTTATTTTCTTTTCCATTTCGGCTATACTCGGAACTAGGGTACTGTAAATGTTAAATCAAAAACATCGTCGACGGTGATTCTCGGATCTGCTTTATGCGATCAAGTTCCACACTGTATACTCGGTTGTGGTTTTCTAGTTGTTCGTAGTCTTTCTTAAATTTTATTTGTGTTTTTATCTGATATGCATAGTAAATGGTGTAGTTATATTGTTTCGATATGGAATAGCCTATGTGTTACATACGGTTTTCACCGTCTAGAAATGACATGATCTCCGTTAGGTATATTCTATTTGACTTGGAATAGAATAAAATATAGACGTTTATATTCCATCTGACTTTGAATGGAATAAATTTGAACGTTTAATATCATCTTCTTTAGCTTCTGAATTCATACTTGTAATTATATTTACGTATTTTTATACTTGTATTAGGGCTTATATTTCTGTGTAGGGTTTAGTGATGATTAGAGAGGGGTTAGTTTCTGGAATATTGAGTTCGTCATTGCAAGATTGGGGTTGACATTGAATTAAGTGTCATATTTCTGTGTAGGGTTTCATGATTAGTTGATAGGGCTTCGTATATATTCCCATGTGTTGTTTATGATCATGAGCTATGCATATCATTACCTCTTACATAGTTTCCATTCCACATTATTGTTATACTATACAATTTATTTTACATTTACTTTGTTTTATGGATCCTAACACCTTTATCTTTCGGTTTTGTTTCTCAGGTTACAAATGGAAGATTTAGGCTACCAAGTAGATTATTCGAAACTGGATCTGAACCATCTGGTGAATATATTCTCATTTATATGTAATAATGCAATGTGTATATAAGTGAAATAGATTGTGTGTACGTAAAATGGAAAGACCATTCATGTGAAATGGAATATATGATCTTTACTATTTGTTGTATTCTATTCTATATGCAAAAATATAATAGAAATAAGATTGTACAGTGCATAAGCATAAATATGTTTTGTTGTATTATTATTGTTATAAATCTTAGTTATGCGTATTGATCAAAACTAAGAATTTAAAACTAAATTTTATGATTTCTTTAACCAGATCCACATAAGTGTAAACTTCACTCAAATTTCGTTAACCACATCTACATTTGTTGTTTAGGTTTAAGGCTTATATTTGAATTTAGGGTTTAGTAAATACAGTTTAAGGTTTAGAATTTAGAGGGTGAGTGAGATTGGGGGTTAGGTTTATGATTTAAGGAAAATTAATTACTTTACATACTTTTAATATTTGGGGTTTATGGTTTATATTTGGGTTTAGGGTTTAGTGATTAAGGTTTAGGGTATAGCATTTTGTCGGTGGGGGGTAAGGTTGAGGTTAGAATTAACTTCTTCCATGTTATCATAGACATTTCATAATTTCACCAGTATGTACTATGTTATTTATTTAGTTTCATTCTATTTAGTTTGAAGGTTTATATCTTAGTTTAGGGTTTAGTGATTATGGTTTAAGGTTAAGTATTTAGGGATTTATGGTGGAGTTGTTATATGGTTAATTATTGAGGGGGTTGTACGAGGTTGGTGTTATATACTATTTTGGTGATATGGAATAGAACATTTCTGAACTATCATATATCATGTGTTTTTATTTTAATTATATAGAATAGAGCATGTTACATAATACAATTTAATATTACTAATCTTATTTACTTTTTAGATTTTGATATTTGAGTTTAGGATTTATATTTGGGTTGGAGTTTTGTGACTATAATTTATGGTTTAGTTTTTAGAAGGTGAGGAGATATAGTTGGGGTCGACATTAACTTCTTCCATGCAATAATAGACATTTCATAATTTGACCAATATGTATTCTATTATTTATTTTGTTCCATTCTATTTGGGTTTATGGTTTATATTTGGATTTAAGGTTTATATTCCCTTATTTGGGTATAGTGATTATTTGAGAGGGTTTGAATTATGGTCGACTTGTGTTGACATTTCGGGCCAGAATTAGCAGCTTCCATAAAGCCATATCCATATCAACATATGTTTGCGTTTCTACAAGATTGGCTCTGTCATGTGTACTTGAAAATTTTAAATTTTCTTATTCCACCTGGGTCATGTAGAATAGAAATTCATCGGTCTGCCAGTTCGCACTTTAGTTTATATTCGACGCTTCAGGCAGACTATGAATGCATCTGCCTGGAATTTCACACTTTCGGTGACATGGGTTCACATTGTATTAGGGGTCATATTCCCCTGTAGAGTTTAGTGATTAGTTAATAGATTGTAACATATATTCATTTTGTGTTTTATTTCCATGCTATTTGATCTTTACATCGTCACTTATTCTATTTCGTCATATAGAGTAGCAATGTTAAGAAATTGGTTTCTCCGTTACGTTTCCATAAATTGTAAAACGTGTACACTTAGTATCCCCTCATTTTCCGTTATAATGTAACTATCATACGTGATAAATACAGTCAGCTTCTTACCTTCATAAATGTATGTGCATGTTTATATTCGACAGAAAAGCACCAAGTCGTCTATTTTAACTGGCAACTTGTAATTTAAAGGGGCATAACCAGTTGAAAAGTAAGTAAAAAAAACATACATTAAATTATGTCAAAATCAGTGTTTGTTACCTAATTTGTCTCTAAAAAGGACTATTTCACCAATAAGCTCTTTCTTTTCTTGAATTCGAATTTCAAAGGGGGAGAAATATATAGAAATTCGAATTTTAAACGGTCACTTTTGGCTTTGGGGCTTCTCTTTTTAAAATTCAACTCGGAGACATAAAAAGAAATATAAATCATACATTGAAATCAGGAGCTGTATTTTCCTTTTCAAATTTTTTTACCACGACAATGAACATTAATATGATTCATATGTTGTTTGTCCTTATATATTAGGGTTTTTTGCAAATATGACTCAAAACTAACCAATGATTTTTTAAAAAAAAAATTCATTTGCCCTATTCACCCCAAAAGTTTGGATTATTTACAAAAATACCATTATTTTTATTTATTTTTATTTTTTCGAATTGTTTACTCATCCTTATCTTCTTTAAGTATTTATAATATTGCCATAAGCATAAATCCACCAACCACCATGAACAACCAATTTGAAGCTCTTAATGCACCTAAATATTGATTTTGACTCCTTCTATCTCATTTCTTATGAACTAAAAACAACATATTTTGCACTTTCTCTCTATACTCATCCAGAAAACCCAAGATTTTGATTCTAAAATTTTTAATGTTCATAGAACCATTCAAGCTCATGATTCATTGTCATTAACAAATATGTTGCTTTGATGGTGAAGTATTGTGTGGTTTGGAGAAGCTAAACAAGTTATCTCACTAGTTAAAGCTAGGCATGGGCATAATATCTGTAACCCGAAATACGAACCGAACCCGAACCGAAAAACCCGATCCGTATCCGGTCCGAAATGTAAAAAATATCTGAATGGGTCTTGTAAGGTGGTACAAAACATATCTGAGCCCGAAGTGTTATTAACCGAACCCGAACGGGTAACCCGAAAAACCGAAAAAATCAAAAAATCCAAAGAAACCGATCCGAATGTCCAAAATAATATACAATATAATTATATGAAACATGAATATATACTTCAAATATCCGAATCCGACCCATACTTGAAAATTTACTAGAATGAAACCTAGGAGGTGTTATAAAAGAGAACCGAAATCTGAAAAACTCGACCCGAACGCCCAGGCCTAGTTAAAGCTATGAAATCAATTTTTTTAAAGATATGTCCGTCAAGAGACTTCCGTGTAAGTCTTCTCGTCGGAGAAGACTTACACGGAAGTCTTCTGGTCAATGCATAGGTTAGTTTCGCAAAAGACTTTATGTGTGTCTTTCAGAGATGACTTCTCTGGAAGTCTTCCGGTTTTCTTTGTTTTCAAAAAAATTAGAGAAGACTTCCCGGTAAGTCATCTAGGATAAACATGTTAGTTTTGCATTTGACCGGATTGTGTATCTTACATACAATACTACAACATATGTTGTCAAACCCTAAACAAAAGAATATCATGACTCACTACTTTCACTCATCTATGTTGAAAACAATTAAATTTTATTATATTTAATTTATATCACTTACAACTGTTTATAATTACATGATTTCAATTTTTTCCTATCAAAATATTTTTTACAAAATTTATAAATTATTTTTAAGATCTACTATATGAGAAGATTTCTTGGAAGTCTTCCGGAAGATTTACAGAACCTCAAAAAACTTAAAAAATCTCAAAAGAATTTACGGGATTTTATTCATAAAAATGAATTATGGTTTTTTGTTTGGTTATAAGAGACTCGTTGTAATTTTACTAGTTTTTTGAGTTATTTTTGCATTTGATTCAAGTTTGAAATATTTTTAGGGTTAAAATCAAGTTTTGAATCATACTTGACAAATTCTCATGTATACATCTTTATATTCAAAATTAAAACAAAAACGTGAATTATAGATGTTATAACTATAATGTTTGTTTTGATATTCGTAAATGTCGAGCAACGAGGATCAGAAGTCAGAACTAGTGATAACAATTTGAAGTTACAGGACGTCAATTCAATGTGATTTTTTATAGGAAAATTTGGCTTAATAACACCAAGAAAAAACAAATTCACTATCTAACAAAAATCACATCCTCTCCGGTTCTTTATCTAGCTATCTCTCTCTCCTTCTCTCTAAAAATTTAATTTCCTTTTTTTGGGTTATTCCACAGATAATGGTGTAGTCATTTCTGTATGGAATATAATATATTATAATTAAAATATGTTTTTATTTAATATATATAATTAGCATGTTAAATTATGAATACAAATATTACATTTATTTAATAAATTCATACATACTTAGAATTGAATCGTAATGAGACAAAAAAATTAAAATTTTAAAACAAATATTTTGGTGTTTTTCAATACATGTATAATTAGCACCAAAAGTATAACTTTTGAATTGATAGACACATAATCAAAATCTTTTGAAAGTTAATTAATAATACAGTGATAAAAGTTTAAGAAGGAAAGTCAGTGTTATAGTCCAACGTTAAAAAGATCAGGGATAAAAAAACAAAACAAAGCTTAATGCGTTTCGAGACTCTCGTTAGTGGATTCGAAGAGAGTGAACAATACCAAATGATCAACACATATATGTAACTATGACATATGTTGCTTTACTCTTAGATTTCATGCTACTCCTACATAAAGCCTTTTGAATTTTCACAAAAACGTAATATTTCTAGTTTACAAACTCTGTTAAGAATATTGGTCTAAGTCGGTTCACTAGAGGGCATATGCGATAAGGATCACGGTTGTTAGGGTTGTTGGAGATAAGTCTTGTACGATAGTGATACGGATGTAGTAGTTATAGATATCTTGAGGTCATATAAGAATATATTGTAACATGTATATATTGACGATCAAGTCACATGGAAAAAACACAGTTTTCCAAACATACTTTCTCTCAAATTTACATGGTATCAGAGCCATTTCGAAAAGATCCATTATAATCGTAGAGAGAAATTGTGAGTTATGTCAAAACAAGAAACTTCAACAGCAAGTAACACTGGCGTCGCCATACTTTCTGTCCCATTCCGACAATCCAGGCGTATCGATCACGCCAGTCACGTTGACGGGTGAGCACTATGCCGAATGGGCTTCGGAATTGGAGAATGCGCTTCGTGCTAAGCGGAAGATAGGGTTCATCAATGGTACCTTGTTGATGCCAGATGAACAGGAGAAACCTGCAAAAGTATAGTTGTGGAAAACAGTCAACTCCATGATTGTTGGGTGGATAACGGCTTCGATCTCATCAACTGTTCGATCGATGGTGACCTTTACACCTGACGCATACAAGATGTGGAGCGACTTGAAGAGGAGATTCTCGATTGGTAATTCCGTACGTGTACATCAGCTCAGGTCGGAGCTGGCGGCTTGTAAGCAAGATGGGTCGAGTGTGTTGGATTATTTTGGTCGACTCTCATCTAAGTGGGAGGAATTACTGAGCTACAAAACTCTTCCGGCCTGTACCTGTGGTGCTTCAGCCAAGGTCAGTCAAGACTATGAAGAGGAGAAAGTTCACATGTTTCTGATGAAACTCGACGATGCTAGGTTTCACAATGTCTGCACCAATATCATTGGGACGTATCCATTGCCCGATCTGAATTCAGTAGAGAGTTGTGCGAGAAGAAAGGCGTCTCATGTCTTCACAAGTAGAGGTGAGACAGGATGCAGTCGGTTTCGCGTCGCGAACAGAGTCGTCTCAGGTGGATAACGGAGTGTCTGTTACGAAAAGTCGTGGAAGTGTAGTGTGCTCCAACTGTGGACGAACGGGCATGAGAAGAAAGAGTGCTGGCAGATAATTGGGTTTCCCGATTGGTGGACTGAAAGAAACCAAGGAGGAGATCGGAATAGTCGAGGAAGAGGCAGAGGCCGTGGACGTGGTCAACTTCGATCAAATGCAGTACACGGACCGTCTTCTGGTGGGACATACACTTCATCTTTGACAGCGGAACAATGGGCCTCATTGACAGTACTTTTGGAGCAAAAAAAAGCCAATTCCAATCCCAAACAAGTTGAATGGTAATAAACAAACGAGGGAGGTCATTCTCAATACTGGAGCATCACACCATATGACTGGCGATCCTCGTTTGCTTAGTGATCTGCGAGATGTGGTGAGATGTCCAGTAACTTTCGCTGATGGTAGTCAGGTTCAGGCCACCCGATGTGGCGTCTTACGACTATCTGATAAATTAATATTGTCGCATGTCTTGCTTGTTCCTGACTTGAATTGTACACTGTTGTCTGTTGCGAAACTGCTCAAGCAAACAGGTTGTTTGGCTATGTTTTCTTATACACTTTGTGTCTTGCAGGACCCTTTTATGAGGACCTTGATTGGAGCCGGTGAAGAACGGAATGGTGTCTATGTTTATCGGGATGTCACAGTTAGGCGAGGATTCAGAGTTAAAGCCGCGGAGGGCAAAGCTTTGTGGCATCGCAGATTGGGGAATCCTTCCTTTGGTGTTTTGAGTTTTTTACCTTTTCTTTCTGGTGTTTCAAACAACTCCGACAAGTTTGGAGGATGTGATATTTGTTTCAAATCAAAAAAAAACTCGAGGGGTGTTTACCGAGAGTTTTAATAAAGCTTCATTTTCTTTTGCATTAATTCATGTTGATTTGTGGGGACCTTACCGTGAGCCATCTTTGTGTGGAGCCATATATTTTCTTACAATCATCGACGTCTACTCTTGTGCAGTGTGGATACACTTGCTACGTGAGAAGTCTGAGGTCAGAACCGTGTTTCCTAATTTCTGCTCTCTGGCTCAATGACAATTTGGACATCCTGTTCAAACAGTTCGTAGCGATAATGGAACAGAATTCTTGTGCTTGTCTAAGTATTTTGCAGAGAATGAGATCGCTCATCACACTTCTTGTGTAGCAACTCCACAGTAGAATGGCAGAGTGGAGAGGAAGCATATACATATTCTCAATGTGGCGAGATCACTCATGTTTAAGGCGAACCTTCCTATCAAATTTTGGGGTGAAAGTGTCTTGACTGCAGCTCATGTTATTAATCAAACTCCATCAAGTTTACTTCAGGGCAAATCTCCGTATGAGTTTCTATATGGAAAACGCCCATCATATGAAGGATTGAGGACCTTTGGATGTCTTTGTTTCGCTCATAAAATGTCGCGAGACAAGGATAATTTCGAGGCTCAGAGTCGGAGATGTATCTTTGTAGGTTACCCCTTCGGCAAGAAAGGGTGGAAACTCTATGATTTGGAGAGCAAGGATTTCTTTGTCTCTCGAGATGTGGTGTTTAATGAAAGCACATTCCCGTATGTTGAGGACCTTGTTACACGTAATGTAGCACCACCAGCTGTGTATGTTCCTGAAGTGCTCGATCAGGTGCTGGAATCGAGGGGGAGTGCGAGCACAAGCACCACATCAAAAGGTGTAACTGGAACGGACAATCAAGTCGTACCAGTCGTTGGCACTGATAATCCAGTTGAACCAGTTGGTGAAACTACCACATCAGTTTTTCCAGTCGTCGAAGAAGCTGCACCAGAAATAAAGATAGAACCACATGAACCCCCGTCAACTCAACAAGTTCCAGAGGCTTAGGTCATTGAGATAGAGCAAATTCCGGAACAGAGTCTAGGCAAAGGTCACCGAGTTCCTAAGCCTTTTGTCAGACTGCATGATTACGTGACATACAATGCACATTATCTTCCCGATAAACACTGCACCCTCCCAATTCAGCCCAATGTTTCATCAGAGTCTTCGGAAATGATTCCAGGTAACATTGCTTCGTCTTATCCTATATCAGCTTATGTTATTGATGCGGTGTTCTCTAAGAGATATCAAGCCTTCCTTTCAGCAATTACCTCGGTGGTAGAGCCACAAAATTGGAGAGAGGCGATGAAGGATAAGATATGGAATGGTACGATGTCTACTGAAATAGTGGCATTAGAAGATCAAAGAACTTGGGATATAACAAACTTGCCTAAAGGGAAGAAGGCTTTGGCATGTCAGTGGGTGTATAAGTGTAAGTTTAATGCTAGATGGACAATGGAGAAACCTAAGAGAGATTGGTAGTCTGCAGTAACAAGCAAGTAGAAGGAGAAGACTATGGTGAGACCTTCGCTCCTGTGGCCAAGATGACTACAGTTAGAACACTATTTGAGGTGGCAGCAGCCAAGAATTGGGAAGTGCACCAGATGGATGTGCACAACGCCTTTCTACATGGTGATCAGGAGGAAGAAGTGTACATGAAGATGCATCCAGGGTTCTACGCAGACAAGCCATACAAGGTGTGCAAGCTGAAGAAGTCTCTGTATGGCCTGAAGCAGGCACTGCGGTGTTGGTTTTCTACGTTAACTACAGCTCTTAAGAAGTTTGGGTTCAAGCAATCATAATCTGACTACTCTCTCTTAACGTTCATTAAATATGGGAGAAGCGTGCGAGTTCTCATTTTTGTTGATGACTTGGTCATTGCAGGGAATGATTTGGATATGGTGATCAAATTCAAAGCATACGTGAGTGAGTGTTTTAAGATGAAGGATCTTGGGAAATCAAAGTACTTTCTTGGTATCGAAATCACAAGAGGGCAGATGGGTATGTTCCTTACACAGAGAAAATATGCTCTTGATATAGTTGGTGAAGCAGGTTTGTTGGGTTGCAAACCAGTGTCTACGCCTATGGAGCAGAATCACAAGCTCTTGTCTGATAAAGGACCTCTCTACAATAATCCAGTTCGGTTTCGAAGGATCGTTGGTTGTTTGGTGTATTTGGTGATTACGATACCGGATCTGAGTTACGCGATACATGTGTTGTCGCAAGTGATTCACAAGCCACATCAAGTTCATTGGGACGCAGTGGTGAGAGTCTTGAAGTACCTGAAGGGATGTCTAGGACAAGAAGTCATGTTGAAAGCAGTGAGCAAACTTCGCATGAGCTTTATGCGACTCTGATTGGGCTTCATGCCCGCTGACAAGAAGATCACTGTCGGTGTTTATTGTGTTGTTGGGAGATTCACCTAAATCATGGAAGACCAAGAAACAAAATACAGTGTCTCATTCCTCAGCTGAAGCGGAGTACAGAGCAATGGTGGCAACACCGTGCGAACTGAAGTGGTTAAAACGATTACTGGCTGATATGGGCGTGGCTCATAAGGATCCTATGGATTTGTTCTGCGACAGTAAGGCAGCTCTGTATATCACAGCTAATCCAGTGTTCCACGAGAGAACGAAAAACGTTGAGTCTGATTGTCATAGTGTTCGGGATGCAATACAAGATAAGCTGATCAGAACACGCTATGTTCGTACAACAGAACAGCTGGCTGATATTATGACCAAAGCGTTGGAAAGTCCAGCTATTCATTATCTGCTAAACAAGTTGGGAGTTCGAAATCTACAAGCCCCAACTTGAGGGGAGTGTTAAGAGTATTGGTCTAAGTCAGTTCACTAGACGGTATATGCGATAAGGATCACGCTTGTTACGGTTGTTGGAGATAAGTTTTGTACGATAGTGATAAGGATGTAGTAGTTATAGATATTTTGAGATCTTATAAGAATATATTGTAACATGTATATATTGACGATCAAGTCATATGGAATAAACACAGTTTCCCAAACATACTTTCTCTCAAGTTTACAAACACCAATAGTACTTTTGGGTCTAAATGTACTGACCGTTGAATATAATGACAATTTGATGTGGCTCATCCAAGTCATTCAAATTTAAAAGTTTACTATGTAGCTTGGCTACGTACATAATTAAGTACAAAACAAAAACAGAATAAGTAAAGATTTGAATAAAGGTGTGAATGTTAGTGTTAAATCTCGTCTTGGAAACTTGCAACAAACTCGTTTTAATTAGGTCTCGGAAGTGTATTTATATTTGTTGTTTGAAAGAAAATTTTGGTTTAGATTAAATCTGAATACAATTGTAGTAATCAGAATAGATCTGGATTATAATTGCAGTTAATAGATTTGGCTTACAAAGTTATAATAGGAATTTTGAGAATCAGAAATCTAATTTACAAAGTTTTAATTGGAATGGAGTTGGAAAATCAGGATTTGGTAGATCTCGCAATGGAAAATTAGCTACGATTAGCTGCAATAGCATAGTGAGTATAAATAGATGTGCATAAGCATCATAGGTGATTTAAGACAACATAGAACTTTTAACAAAATTGGGGTTTGAGGACTCCTATGAAAATCAAAACAATAAGAGGCTAAAGATATTTCATTGAATGGTTCTAGGATCGTGTATAGATCCCAAAACAAGTGATGTCAATATGTCAAGACTTCATTTGTTTTGTGTTTATCCTGCTTTGTGAACATGATTAGTCTTAAATCTTACATGTGTTTAAAATTTATTACGGAGATTAGTGAGCAAACACATATTAGATCCATGGGTTAGAAATGATTAAGGATGCGTTTTGTTAGATTAACATTGTTTCTTGCATATGAGATGTATTTATTGTTAGATTTGAAAGAAATCTACATGCTATTTTGTATTCTAGTTCCTAGAAAAAATTGCCAAAACAGAACAGAAATACAACTACATTGTCCATTTGCCATAAATCTCTTTTTGGTTCGTTTTGCACTCAGATACCCCTAGCCAACTTTAAAAAATCATATTAATTATTTTAAGAGTCAGAAAAATATGAAAACTATACAAAATGTACATAAACATGAAACAAGCATGTGAAAAATAATTTGGATGACTAAATATTAGTGGAACACAATTTCATTTTTTGATCTACGGATAATAGAAAACAAAATCTAGTGTCTGCGAGCATGTAGATTGTAGTTTCGGTTAACTACATATATATCTGCAGCTCGTAAACCGTAAAATCTACCTTATGGTAATCATTCTACCACCGCAGAATAAACCGGCTGCATTTTCCTTAAGATATGAACTACAGTAGATTTCATGAACTACGATTTCCTAATATATCTACTAACACAGAATCACAAAATCTGCCTATGTACCAATAATCTTCAAAGGTATTATTTCGTTTTCTACTAGAATACTATATCCTACCTTAGTCGGACTACACAGTCTACCATCATATCTACATTCTACGGGCAGCATAATATATGTTCTGCCAAATTCGTAATTTAAATATTCCCTAAATCTCTCCAAAATATGTTAAGAGAATATATTCTAAATCTTTATTTTCCCAAATTTTCATGTTTCCTAAAGTATTGTTTTTTTAAACGTGTTCTCTTTTTTTCATCACATGGTTTTGACTAGTTAATTTTGAAACTACCCAAAAATTTTGAATCTCTTGTTGAAGAAAAACATATTTATGCCTCTTGTTGGTTGTGGAAATTTGATTCTCTTAAAAATAGGGATTTTCTGTTGATAAAGAAAAACGAGATAGAGAACTGGTTGTGGAATCGACAAATTCTTTTGAAAACCTAAAGATTATGACTTTTGAGAATTTTGGAACTGACAAAAACCTTGTTGACCTTTGGTTAAACTACTTACCTATGGAGTTAATCAGTATAAAACAGTGTCCCCCAAGAGGTTGTGTGTGTCTACTTCACCTATCAATGGAAACTGCGAAGATGTCATCCTTGTAATTACTTGTAGAAACCAATGGTTACATCTCAACATCAACGATTATTTGAAAAACATTTACAACCAACTCTCAAGTAACTCTTGTATTCATAAGCATTTCAACAATGCTACTAACACGACTGTCAACAGATGTTACAAAAGTGAATAAAAATATACTCGGATCAGAATGACGAGGAACAAGGGCTCTGTTCCAAACCTTAACGCTGAATAGCAGTGGGATGTGTACTCAACTTCCATACTTTAACTTGACCACTTCCATCACCGGTGAAAAATAAACCCCCAGGACCTATCCGGATCGACTGTATCTCTTGCTTCGCTAAGATTTATCCTCTTTCCGTAAACCTTAGCATAAGAACAATAACTAAGTTTTGAGAAGAGAACACAAATATACTCATGAAATAAGCATCAGTGGAAGGACTTACGATGTCAAGTCATAGAGGTGCAAGGAATTGTCGTTGCAGGAGCATAGTACCGGCTTGGCTGCCATAAGGATCAATTCTCATCAGCCCAAAAATTACATAGATTCTCTGTTGTAATCACTGTTCTGTTCCGGCGAGTTACTTAGAGAAGGAGATGGCGAAGTGAGCACAAAGTGTTTGAGACTTCAATTAAGAAGAGGAAGACCGGCGGAGACCTAGCGGGAAGAATAAACACCGGCGACGACGAACTGAAACAGCGTCGACACTATTCGCCAGTGAGTTGGACTCATGTTTTCTATCTATCGTCAAAGGAGGGGATGAAATTAGGGTTCGTTAAACACGATTTGAGAATTTGTTTTGTCTTTTACTTTTTTTATCTTTTTTAAGTAATTGAATTATCAATCGTTTTGGGTTTAGATTAGGGGTTTAATTGGATTTATACAAAAAAATATGCTAGATGGACAATTTATACTTCAAATTATGGTATAGGGACAATGATTTAGTTTTTTTTGTTCTATATTTACTAATTTCCCTAATTATTAAGATATAGTTTCAAATCCAACAGTGATTTTTTGGACGTTGTGAACTACGGTTTTTTAGAAAGTGAAGATGAGAGCAGCTATTAAAAGCAGTGGCAAAGCCAGCAAAAAAAATAATTGGAGGCAAATAATATTTATAAATAAAATTATAATAAATTATTACATTATTTCATAAATGCATTTTTGTCAACTATAGTTTATACGTAAAAAAGTTTTTAAAGTGTTGTTTATAATTAAAAAATAAAAGAAAATTATAAAAAATGAAAATATGTTTTTTTCATGGTACGACAAAATACAAATACATATATTTAGATTATAAAATGGGTTTTCTTTAAAAAGTTACGAGGCTCAAAAACATGGAAATAATAAATATTTATTTGGTGCTTACTAAAACCATCAAGTAAATTATTGTTGAAGAAAGAAAATCGTTTTCTTTATACAAAAATGGAAATAATGGTTTAATGTTGACGGGATGAGTCAGCTCTACTGGTTAGAGCCTTGGGGGCCAATTGTCATGTTTTCGGGTTCGACGCCAGCCGGAGGCGAACTGCTCATCCATGTCACGAAGCGGGTACTGGGCCTTCGGGCTCAGGACATACCCTCCCGGGTGAAGCCGGCCCGCTGCCTGACCGGGCCCAGGGAATGACCCGCGAAGCGGGGAACCCTGGATTACCAAAAAAAAAAAAAAAAAAAAAAAAATAATAATAATGGTTTAATGTTTGCATATCCAATAAGGCAACATGATAATGCTAACACAGATGTATTAAATGGCGTTTGAAAACGAAAATAATAGAAAATTTAAACTGAGTTTTTGGAATTGATTACGTTGGAGGGCAATAAATATTTTTCAACGGGGGCAATCAAATTTTCTTCTTAGCGTTTAAAGAAAATTTTAAATTAGTTGTCCCCTTCTTACCCTACGTAGCTTTGCCCCTGATTAAAAGAAATAGTTCTTCTAAAGCATGGAAATTAGTTGTATCTGGATGGAATCAACTAAAGGTTGAAACCAAAGGAAGAGAATGTTGGAGGTGGATTAGACAATCCCCGAGTTGGAATGGCCCAAGGATGAAACAATGCTCATTATTATAGATATGTCGGGCTGAAAGATGTGTATCTTACGGACCAAGACATTGAAGCCCGTGAAATCCATGAAAACCCTCAAGACTAAAAGGAAAGATTTGAAAACCAAATTTATCTCAAAATATTCGTAGCATATTTACATTAAGTGTTTAGAAAAGTTAGCATTATCTAGTGTTAACATTATTGTTAAAGTTACCGCTATATATATGCATCTTGTCTTCTCATATCAAACACAACACGATAATATATCTATTCTATTATAATTTGCATGATATCAGAGCATTCTATTTTTAGGGATCAAAATTAAAGCTTCCACATTATAAGTTTTAAGCTTTGATGATGATCATAATCGTTGGTGTTGGCGAATTTGAAGAAGATAGTGATGATGAAGACGACGTGGTAACGTGAGTGTGGTCGCTAGGTTTTGGTGTTGTTAGAGTTTTGTTTTCTATTTTTATTTAGTTACGTGTTGTGTTTCTTTTAATATAGTTTAGTTTTGGTGAGTGCAAGAGCTACAAAG
Source organism: Brassica napus (assembly GCF_020379485.1). Taxonomy (NCBI): domain Eukaryota; kingdom Viridiplantae; phylum Streptophyta; class Magnoliopsida; order Brassicales; family Brassicaceae; genus Brassica; species Brassica napus. The sequence continues at coordinate 7,993,775 of NC_063451.1, read as the reverse complement.
AGAATTAGTGGATTTATGGGTTTGTGGTTTGACAGGGGTTATTTTTTGTTAGAGATTTTCAATAGTTTAGAATTTCTCAAATTTTATGTCAGTGATGTTTTCTAATCGTTTGAGATTTTATTGGTTATAGTTTAACCATTACGGGGGAGTTCTAGAAGAAGGCTCATGTTTTTAGATCAGTTTTAGTCTAATTTATGGACTGTTCAAGTTAAGGACGACTTTTTGTGGAAGTGCAGTTGCACTCACGGGATGTATTTCCATTGTCAAGACCAAAGAAGAACTGAAGTTTTCATCCCTTCTTGTCTAAAGTTGAAGTTTATTCCCGGAGGAACCTACAGATTTGTTTTTCTCGACATAGTGTCTACGACATACGTGGTCTGCTTTTGTGATTTCAGATTTGCATGTTGCATCCCACGCTTGTCGTGCGGGGGAGTATTAGAGATTTGTTGGGCCGAAAGATGTGTATCTTACGGACCAAGACAGTGAAGCCCGTGAAACCCATGGAAATCCTCAAGACTAAAAGAAAAGACTTGAAGAGCAAGTTTATCTTAAGATATTCCAGTACTACAAGAAAACACAATTATAACGACGACGATTTTCGTAGTTATTTCGTCGTAAAATAGGGTTTACGACGAATTAACTACGAAAGTCATTTCGTCGTTAAACTTTTGTCGTTATGTAAATTTCCTCGCTAATTCATCGTAAATTTACGAGGAAAGATTTGGTCGTAAATTGGGGTCAACAATTTCATCGTAAAAGCCACGTAAACTCTTTCCTCGTAAAAGACACGTGAACCGTTTCCTCATGAAAGCCACATAAGCTATTTCGTCGTAAAGAATACGTAAATCATTTCCTCGTAAAGTACACATAAATTATTGCCTCGTAAAGTACACGTAATTTGTTTCCTCGTAAAGTACACATAATTTGTTTCCTCGTAAAGTAAACGCTCACTTTCGTCGTTTTACACGTACATTTACGACAACTCTGCGTGTCTTTCATGGTAAATTCCTCGGTAACAATTTTCAGTTTCCTCATAAATTAGACGTAAATTAGCTACAAATTTGCTTCGATTCTTTATTTTTTACAAAAACAAAAATATAATCAAATTTATTTTTAAATTTATTTCAAATTCTTAAAAATGTAAATAATATAAATAAATACGAAAATATTTTATAAATATTTAAGTTTCAAATTTATAATACAAAACAAAAAGAAGGAAAAAAAAACTAAGGGTTGTTGGTGTGGAGCTCGTCGAAGAACTCCTGACTCCTCCTCTGCACATCTTCCTCATTGTGGGATGGCTCTGGAACTGGATTCTGTGTCCGCATCGCCGTCAACATGGTTTCCAACTGAGGATTTCCAGCCGCTATAACGTCTAGAAAGCCCTCGACTGAATTCATACGAGCTGTAAACGAAGACCGCGTCGAGTTCAACTCATCATGCAGCTGAGTGACTTCATCAACCCGTTTCTGACCATAAGACGATGTCGCTCTTGGGACATCGTTGACGGAACCAATCCACAACGTACGTCCTTGGGGACAACCTTAAAAAAAAGATTAATGTTAGTAATAAAAAAATTAGATTAAATGAATAATAAAAATAAAAGATAACCCAAAATTTTATACCTTCTCGTAAATCTGATCCACTTCAAGTGTGGATAATGTGATCGGTACTCCATCGGGAGACTGCTCGGTCAGCTGGGTTTGGCGGTATTCAATCCGAGCAACCACGTCGTTGTAGATTTGCTCGGACCTAGGATCTACAAATTGTCCAGCCTTGTTCTTGTGGGTCCTCTCGTAAAGATCCTTAAGAGACGGGAGACTCGTAAAGATCCTTAAGAGACGGGAGACTCGTAAAGATCCTTAAGAGACGGGAGATCTCCCGTCTCTTTAGCCTAAAAAACATTTAAGAAATTAGAGTATATTAAAAAAATAATAATTAATTAAAATATTTACCATTTCCAAACGGACACCGGCGTGGGGTTTTTGACCCGTAGTGTGAAGCATCGTTCCGTAGCCCTACTCATCTTTCATCAGCGGGAGGCGGAGCAACTGTTGGAGACTTTAATGGACGATGGCAGGTTCCAATAACGGATGAGGCCATCCCACACAGTCGTGATGAGCTCAGCGGGTTTACCCTGCTCATAACCCTCCAAGATCCAATCATCCTTCCAGTTGGATACCGTGTCCAACAATCGAGCTTTCGCCTTCCCTTCAAACACTTTCTTCACCCTCTCGTTCACCCGTATGGACCAATGATATTTTTTCTGTAAAAAGAATAATTAGATTAATAATTAGTTTAAAAATAATAAAAGTCGTAATAATAAAAAATAAAGTCTATATAATTAATTAATAGTAACTTACGGAGAACATTTTGAACCACGTCTTTCTGACGTGGCCCAGCGTCAATTTCCAGTTCTGATGAGCGTCAGGGAAGTAGCCTTTGATGACCTCGGTTACGTTCCGAACGACAGAACCGTCAACCTCAAAACTGAAAAAAACAAAAAAAGGTATTTAAATTATTTATTTTTGTTATAAAATAATTGCACAATAAAAATGTAACGTACCACAAAGTTCCGTCTGGTCGGTCGGGGTCTATGACTGGTGAACCTCCTATGCCTGGATGAGCGAGAATGTCCTCAACGGTGTACATAGCATAAGGCGCACTCGGCGGCACCTGCAAATCTGGATGAATCCCGGCCGCCATCGGAGGAGGTGCCTCCTCTGGAACATAATCATGATGCGCGGGTGGCGCATCAAACCGAGGAACCGGTGGCAGAACATACGGAGGAACCGGTGGTGCACCAAATGTAGGCGACTGAGAGTCGGGGACAGTCTCCGGAAATGAAGAACTGGGAGCTGAAGAAGATGATGCGACTGTACGAGTACCAAGCTCACCAAACATCTGACTGTAATTCTGTGTACGCTTGCTTCTCTTTCGAACCATCTGAAAAACAAATTTATTTTTCATTATTAACCATATAAAACATATAAATAGATTATTAATTAACATTTAAAAATCATCATCCTATATTATCAACAAATTCCATAAACCTATCTACAAATTCCATAAACCTATCTGCAAATTCCCTACACTAACCACCTAATCAACACTAATTATCCTAAACTAACCACCTAAGCTGTAAATTAAAGAGGAAGTAGAAAGGAGTACCTTGCTAGGAGGAGGAGAGGGAATGACTACGAAATGAGAAGTGATTTGGTTCGGGTATATATAGAGACTAATATTTCGTCGTAAAATCCTCGTGAAATTAGGAAGAATTTGCAAGGCCCGTATTTTTTTAAAGTTTCGTCGTAAAGCCCACGTAAATTTACAAGGAATTAGCAAGGTCCGTGTTTTCATTTACGAGGTATTTGCGAGAAAATAACAAGACCCGTGTTTTCTTTTACGACGATTTCTGTTTACGTGTTAGTTTACGAGGATTTTACGAGGAAGATATGCAAATCCCTATAACCCGGAACCCCAAACCCCAAGTTCCTTAACTTCATCACTCAATCTCTTCTTTCTAAACCCCAAACCCCCAATTGCCTTACACAAAATCAAATTATATAATTTAATTTCATGATTAAACAAATTAAAGACATGCATTAAGTCTGGAAGTAAATCATATTAAAGAAAATTACATCATCATTCAGATACATCATTGACATTCTCGGCATCACTAACATCATCATTTTCATTAAACTCGTCTTCAACAGCTTCGTCCGTTGTATCGTCGGAAAGATCTTCGTACTCACGATTATGCGTATCAATAAGAAGGATGTCATCAGTTTGTTGTTCAGGTTCCTCAACTTCATTGATGTGTTCTTCTTGCAATGGTTGTTCTTCTCCACCAATTATTAGTCCACGAGGTGTAACTTTGATAACTGCAAACCAATTGTTTCCTGATTCTCTCATCCGAGGGTATGGAAGAAAGCAGACTTGGTCTGCTTGCGAAGCTAATATGAAAGGCTCGAATTTGTTATACCTTCGTCCACCATTGACATCAACTACACCGAATTTGTTAAATCAAACACCTCTGTTGACGACGGGGTCTAACCAGTCACATTGGAAGAGGACACATTTCAGCTTCAATAACCCTGGGAATTCCACTTCAATAATCTCCTGCAAGATCGCGTAGAAATCTGTTTCGCCTTTCACACATATTCCATAATTACTTGTCGTCCACTGTCTACCATATTCATATGTATGAAAAGTAAACCTCGTGTGAAATACATCGTTGATGTGGTGACCTTTGCAACTGGACCTTGAACTAATTCATGAAACCATGTCGGGTAATCTGGATCGTCGTAATCAATCTGCAAAAATAAAGAGAACGTTGAAATTAATTAATCATATTAACGGCGAATACAAATCATGTATGCCAACTTACAAAATTGGGTTAATACCTGACCCTTCAACCACTTAATAAAGTGTTGATATTTCCTTCTGTCTACCTCACTTTTGGATATACCTGAGATTGTTTCTTCGACTAGAGAAACAAATAGGCTATAAAATCATATTTTCTATTAATTAATCATTTGAAAATTATATAATTAATTTATACATATATTTCTTTAGAAGTTTCAATATATGTTACCTTTCAAAATAACACATTAATGGATTCTCGCAATTGAATAGAATATAAGTGTGTGCACTATGGGCGTTTTCATTACTCGACCACCAAAGCTCTTTCAATTTCGCATTGAATAGTCCAATCTGGCAAAAGATATGTTGAACACCAGCAACTGCATATGTTGGCGCGACACCACCATCATCATATCTTCTTGGAGCTCTTTTCCGGGTACGTACTTTTGGTGCAAAGTAGTAAGATGTGAAGTGAGATGTTTCTTCCGTCAAACTTCCAGCAATTATAGAACCTTCAACTTTGGCGAGGTTTTTTGCTTTTCCCTTCAAATATTGCATGGCCCGCTCATATTGATAAATCCATTCGTAATGTACAGGTACACGAAGCAATGCCTCATACGGGAAATGGACAGCTAGATGCTCCATGACGTCAAAAAATACCGGAGGAAAGATCTTCTCCAAGTTGCACAGTAAGATGAGAATGTTCTCATGAAGTTGTTCTACGACATCCTCTTTAAGAGTGTGTGCGCTCAGATCCCTGAAAATGCTCTGATGCCTTGTATATTCCAATTAAACACATGATTATTAGTCATATTGGTTATTTGTGCATATTATAAAGCAATAAAGAAATTAATGCGTATATTACCTGCAAGTGCTTCATGTACATTTGTTGGAAGTAGCTCCGCAAATGAAAAGGGAAGTAGCCGTTGCATAAAGACATGACAATCATGACTCTTCATCCCGGAGAACTTTTGACCATTTTCAACACATCTAGAGAGATTTGAAACATACTCATCGGGAACTTCACTTATGATGCCACCCAGTTGAACAACACCGACTTTTGTTTGGAACACAATCTGAATATCGGAACGGGAACTTGTTCATTGCTTTTTATATGTAACTCGCTTCTTGAGCAAATATCAGGCAAGTCCAACCTCGATTTTTTGCTGTATTTTGTCTTCCATGGAGCATTCACGATGTTCTCAAAAAAATTCTTCTCTATATGCATCACATCGAGGTCTGGCGCAAAAGAAGATTCTTCCAATATGGCAACTCTCAAAATATACTCTTCTTGTTCCAGTTGTGCTGAACTCCGTAAAAATCAGGCGTATTACCGGGAACATGCTAATTACCACCACATCGAACTGTTTCTTGAGCTCCGTAGTAATCAATTTGCGCTTTAATTTCTTGACCAGTTAAATATGGAGGAGGAGTGTCTCTCACAACCCTTTTGTGCCTAAACAATTTCTTGTTTCTTCGGCACGGATGGCTAATGGGAAGAAATCGACGGTGACAATCGAACCAACTTGTCTTCCTACCATTCTTAAGTTGAAACGCATCTGTCACTCCATTACAATATGGACAAGATAATCTCCCATGTGTAGTCCATCCAAACAACATCCCATAGGCAGGAAAGTTACTTATGGTCCACAAAAGCATCGCTCGCATCGTAAAATTCGTCTTCGTTGAGCAATCATACGTCCTCACCCCTGTTGACCACAAATCTTTCAACTCTTTTATCAGTGGTTGCAGAAAAACATCCAGAGACCTTTTTGGATATTTCGGACCAGGTACTAATATGGTCAAGAATAGAAACTCTCGTTGCATGCACATCTCCGGTGGAAAGTTGTATGGTGTAAGAAAGACTAGCCACAATGAATATTGTCTCCTTGGCATTTCAAATGGACTAAATCCATCTCTGCATAATCCAAAATACACATTTCGGCTATTGCTAGCGAACTCTGGACGTACATTGTTAAAATGTTTCCAGACTCTTGCATCTGATGGATGAGTCATCTCACCATCCGTCTAAGTATGCTCATCTAAGTATGCTCTGCATCCCATCTCATCCCTCCAGCAGTCTGCTCAGATTGGTACAATCTTTTCAATTTGTATGTAATTGGTAGTTACCACATCCTTTGGTACGGTACCCTATTACGTCCTCGTCCTTGCAGTTTGAATTGTGGCTTTTTGCAGAATCAACATTCTTCTAACTTATCATCATCTCCCCAATAGATCATGCAATTGTCGATGCAAACGTCTATCATCTCCGAAGGCAACCCAAGACTACAAACCAGTTTCTGAATCTCATAACAAGAATCAGCAGACACATTGTCTTTCGGCAAATACTCTTTAAACAAGTCTGCCCATGCATCCATGCAACTTTCAGGTAGATTGTGATAAGTTTTAATATTCATCATTCTAGCAGCCAGCGACAATTTAAAGAGACCTTTTCTACAATCACTGTAAATTAGCTGATTTGCAGCATCTAACATTTCATTAAAAAAAATTGCATCTATGTTAGGTTCTTCAACTTCATCATCAGCTACAAATTCATCAGCTACCATATCATAAACCCTATCATAATTTACCATCTGCTCCTCCTGATGGTAACTATGTTCATTAGGCAAATGATCAACTGGTTCATCCTGAAAATTGCTATTACTACTACTAGCTTCATTCCCATAATTATAACCTTCTCCATGTTGAAACCAGATATAGTAATGTTGCGTAAAACCTCTATTTATTAAATGTTTCGATACATTTTCACGAGTTGCCAATTTTGAATTGTTTGCATTTCCGACAAGGACAGAACATCTTACTGATTTCCTGGGCGACCAGTGTAGAATCTGCTTGATGCATAAATGTCTCCAGCCCTTCGAGATATTCTTTCGTCACTCTCCCGTTAGTATCTCTGTGCGTATACATCCACCTCCGCAACTCGAATATATTCCCACCACATGACATTTTTTTTTCACGTTTTGAGTTTTTTTTCCTTTTTGGTGTGTTTCAAATGAAACACAAACGCCATATTTATAGGAAATTTTCGAAATTGGTATGTCAAATTTATTAGAAATTTATGAGGAAATATAGTTAGCTAGCCGAAACAAAAAACGTGTTTAAAACTAAAAAGTTGGTGCACTCGAGATTTCGACATTAAATATTTCGTCGTAAAGTTCTCGTTACAGTTACGTCTACTGTACGACGAAATCTTGTTTACTCGTAAAAACCACGTTCCGTTGCGTCGGTTTTACGACGAAACTTTATTGTCGTTAATTTACGACGATATTGCGGTGATTTATTTTTTCCTCGTAAAGTTCTCGTAAATATGACGTAAATTTACGAGGATTTTTTTCCTCGTTATTTTTACTCGTTAAAGTTGCGTTTTTTTGTAGTGTTCTTAGCATATTTAGATTAAGTGTTTAGGAAAGTTAACATTATCTAGTGTTAACATTATGTTAATGTTACCACTATATATATGCATCTTGTATTCTCGTATCAAACACAACACAATACAATAATATATCTATTCTATTATACTTAACCCTCAACAAGCAATCCCGAGCCATCCGAAGAAAGGCTGATCTTTCATCATAAATTCGGTACAAAGCATCATGAAACATGCAATGAGATAGCTAGGGGTGTCAGTAGTGTGAGCCTAAATGTAGCGTCAAATGTAATTGCCACTGAACTGCTGAAGACTACAGGAGAGGCTAGGTCAATGATGGCCTAGGATTCCACTGTCCCATTTTTTAAAGAAGAAGATTACTCGACCTATATAAAGAGAAATAATCTGTCATAAGAAGGGGATCCGAGACCTGCAAGAGAAACACACCTCTTTAAGAACAATCTATTCATTGTAACGATCGAAGTTCTATTGTAAGATCCCTTGAAGACATGTTATTCTTTCTCTGCTCCAGAAATTTTGTACTCGCACTTCAATATAACAAAATATATGAGCTCTCCTTTCTAATTTTTTTTTTTGTTGACTAAACCTTATTTGTACATCGGCAATTGGCGTTCACCATGGGCATAAAGATTTCTAAAGCATAAAGCAAGCCAATAATCGTCGGAACCACGAACATGTCGTCAATTTCAATCTCAAGAGCCACTCCCTCGATGTCGATGTCAATAGCAGAATTTTCCCTCATGCGAACCAGAAAGCCCCTCAGCCCAATGCAGCCCGGGCGGCGTGCCAGTATCGTCTCTCAAAGAGCTGTAACCAGTGATAGTCTGCTCAGACGTTACCCTGACGGAAGTACTCAACGATCACAAGGGGCCATTCTACTAGCCTATAAGCTTACCTCGACCATTGCAGAAAACTTGCCCCTGCTATTTTGTTAGGATCACACTTCTTTCTGGTTGTGTCACTCCATTCTTGTTGAGCTTCACCATTCTTTTGACCTCAATAGATTTTTTTATAATCATTTTCTAATACTCATAATCACAATCGAGTTTGGGAATGCTCAGCGAAGAATATCATTCTCATTTTCTAATGCTCAGCGATGGATTACCAATGGATTACCAATGGATTTCCAATTTTCTATTATCGAAGGCTTTCTACCAGAATACCGACCAAATTACCGACGGATTTGTGTTCGTAGGTAATTTTGTCGGAAATCACCATGTTTTTTTTTGTAGTGACTGCAGCCTACATTTTCGGAGACATCTAAAAACTCAGTTTCAAAAGTATGCCAAAAAGAATAAGAGATGGGGCGGTTTAGATAGTAAGAGGAGGGGGAGTGTGATCGCTCCGGACCCAATGGTCAAATCATTTTTGTTTTATATTACAATTTGTTTGAATTTTTTTAATAAACATAAAAATATATATAAATATATGTTAACTGTAACATGTTATTGCTCCCTATTCCCTTGGTTGACACCCTTAACATTTGCAAAAGAGTTCTATGTTTATGGTAGCAGAAGCTACTTCTCATGGTTAGATGAGTATCAAAATATATGTTAACTACATTAGGTTTTGTATATTTTAAAAACTAAATTTATTTTGCAAATTTTTATACAAAATAGATTAAATAATTACATTAAAATTTTTAATTTTTTTACTATTTAAAGAAAAATTGCCTAAAAGCATTATTATTTTTTGTTCAGGGGCTTAAATATTTTTGAGTCGGCCCTGATAAGAGAGGAGATCGAGGGTTAGATTTCGGACCAAGTTTCCGCAGCAACTTACAGATGATCAAAGGGCAGATATTAGAGCATTTTTCAAGAAGATTTTTCTTGATTTACAACATGGTTAGATAAAGAGATCCAAATAGACTTTTTACTCTTGTCAATCTTTGTTTGTATTCTTGTCAATCTTTGTTTGTAGACAACCAAGTTGAAACGAAGAAACCACTTTTTTATAGACTTTCAGTATTCATCAACACCAAAACATATATCTTTTAACAACCAAAGTTCATATCTGAAAAAAACGAAGAATGCAAGATACAAAGGGATGCGTGTAGTCCTGTCTTTTAACCTTTTAAGATAATCCTAAAAGGACTTTAAATACTTCCACCAGATTGCTGTTGACAAGTGCCTTTAACAATCTAAGCTTTCCTCTAGAGTACGGTGGATACCTGATTGCTGCATCTCCTATAAAGCTTTTGTATAGAACAGCTTTCTTATGACTGAAGGCATCAAATGAGAATTTACCATGGTAAGAACCCATTCCACTTTCACCAACGCCTCCGAATGGTAATGTAGGAAGTGAAAGCTGCAAAATGAATATGTTTACATGATGATAGAGTTTTACTTATAATGATAAACTGCTTATAGATCTGATAGGACCCGAGTGTATGTACATGAACAGCTATGTCGTTGACCACAATGCCTCCAGCTGAGACTGTCATGGCGAATCTCTCTTTCAGCTTCTGGTTTTGGGTAAACAAGTATGCAGCAAGTGGCTTAGGTCGAGAACGAATCACGTCAAAACACTCTTCCAAGTTGTTGAGCTGAGCAGAACAAGAGTGTATGTCAGACATGAAAACCAAATCGATGAAACAGTCTAATATAGAATGGCAAATGGTTATCACCGTGAGGATTGGGAGGAGTGGACCAAATATTTCTTCACTCATGATCAGAGAATCTAATGGCACGTCGAGTAAGATGGTTGGAGCAATTTTCCTTAAAGATGTAGAAAAAGATTAGTCTAACCTAAGGGAAAAATAATGTCACTGATGAGAATAATAAAAGAGGAACTCACAGGTTGTCTCTGTTCTTTTGACCCCCATAGACGATTTTGTCAGAAACTTCCTTCTCCTCTAATATCTTGGACAGGCGATCAAAGTGATTAGAGTTTACAATACGTGACATATCTTTGGACTCCATAGGGTTCTTCCCGTAAAATGCCTCCAGTTCTTGCTTCATTGCATCAATCTTGAGAAGAGAAAATAGAAGGATCAAATACAAAAGTGAAGCAAGGATCAAGCTTAAGTTCTTAGGCTTACCACTTTTGGAGCATATTCTTTTGTTGTCAAGATGTAGTCTGGAGAAATGCACGCCTGTCCATTGTTGCAACCCCATTTTCCTGCAATTATCCGCTTGACAGTAATCTTAGCAGACAAAAGAATAATCACATTAGCCTCCAACCAAAGAAAACACACTGCAATTGCCTCTGGATGACGAACTCATGGTATGAAAATATAAAAAGGAGTGTTTCAGTACTTTCAAATTGGTGTCTGAGTCTATAACAACAGGAGACTTTCCTCCTAGCTCCAGGACAACAGGTATGAGATGCTTAGCAGCTGCCATCATGATGATACGCCCAATTTTTGAACTACCTAACCAAGCAAGAGTGGAACTTTTAGTCTCCTGTAAGTGTGTTTCATACAAAGCACATGAAGCTGTGGGATCATCACTCGACAAATTCCTTAAAAGGTTGGAAAAACAAATGTTGATCTTCAAATTAAGAAAATAAAAATCCGAAAGGAAACAGATTAAGCCAAAGTTAATATGAACCTGTGTAGAATATTTTGTCCCACTTCTGCTCCAGCAGCAGAGTTGTTTCAGTAACAGCACCTTCAATAACTCTCACTGCAGAAGGGTCTAAATACTGTTCCAGTAACTTTGCTAGCAGAGAGGACGAAGCTGGAGCCAGTTCTGATGGCTTTAAGACGACAGCATTCCCAGCAGAAATTGCGCCAATAACAGGATCAATAGACAACACTTGCAAGAAAAAACAATAAACAGTAAAATTACGTCAAAAATCAAACTTAATGGATGATAACTCAGAAGGAGAATACAAATCAATCATGGACTGCTTAAACATACGGAAAGGATAATTCCAAGCCGAGATTACAAGCACAACTCCAAGAGGCTCGGACACAATCTCTGCTGATGCAGGAAACGTTGTTAGAGAAGTCTTTGCCTGAAAGAAAGAAATAAAAAAAAAGCAGTAAGTATTAATGGGTTTAACACATTTATAAACAAACTTTGCATATAAACTGTATTAGAAAGGACACCTTATCTGGTGCCATCCAATTCTTTAGTTGCTTAAGAGCTAACTTGATGGAGTTTCTCAATAGAGCTACCTGCACACGACGCATAACTAATTAACTATCATAATAAATCTAAAAATAAAATTACTTTGATTAATGAACAGATTACAGGAATAGAAAGCTACCGAACAGAGTGACAACTTATGATGGTAACATTAAATGAGAAAGGTCAAATTTCGAGAGCTCTGTGTTGTTGTTCATTGGATTTAACTATGACACACACAAAGTTAAGGTACAAAACTCAGTAAAAATACAGGCTGGTTGATAGAATTAATTGCATACGGTACATAGGTCAGTAAGCTCAGTAGCTTTCAATAGGACCCAATACTTTAATCTTTTAGTATTGGTTCCTTTCAAAAGTCACAAACATAAAGTTTACCTGCAGTCCAAGTTGATTCCCTATAACACATGAAGAAGGAAAAAAAAAGATGCATTTAAGTCTCTCTACCTACGCAGTGTTTGTACAAGTGTCGAACCTAGGTGATATCACATTAATGACACCGACCACAAGTAAGACAATAACCTAATCGAATTTACATAGGCTAGGCCACTTTGATCGAACGAAATCTCTTGTTCAAGACATGGTAAAGGGGAGAATGAAAGTTTTTGACCTCGTAAACGGAAGACTCGAGCTCAGGTTTGCCGAGATCGTCATGGAGAGCGGAGACGATCTCAGGCTCGTGGTTATCGCAGATTACGAGAAGCTTCTTAAGCTGAGAGACTCTCCACTCGTAACCGCGAGTTACTCCGGCGTCGAAGCTCATACGAAGCTCCGTCATCAGGTTGCTCGCGTCCGCTGCTTCGAAAACCTTCGCCATTGCAGAGAGTCGTACACGCTTACGTAAGAAACAACCAGGATTCACGGGAGAGAGAGAGAGAGAGAGAGAGAGAGAGTCGGAACAAATATTGAGTTGGGAATCCCAAGATAATCTGAATTGATTTTGTTTAATAAAATGGAATAAATAGGTTTACACGGTGCCAACACACCTTGACGTCTGCTCCTGCTTAAAGGGAGACAATTCTCTTCCTTTTAGGATTTTGATTTTTTATTCCAAAAGAAGCGTTTCAATATTTATATTTATCTCTTACTTATAAAGACGGGATTTCTTTTTTGAAAAAAGAAAAAACGGATGATATATATATTTTTTAAAGATAAGAATTGATAAACAAAATACATAGAAAACTTTCTTACTAAAAACTTACAATTCTCTTATTTTCATGATTTTTTTTCTTTATATATATAACTATGCATTTCATTATTTATCATAATCCCATATTTGTAAAGTTCGATTTTTTCTTAAAGAAGAAAATTGGCCAATATTTTTTAAAAAGAAAAACATAATAAATGAAAAGATTTAATTCTCTTACTTAAAACAGACAATTATCTTACTTATATGATTTGATTTTTTCATTATATTAAACATGTATTTCAATATTTATGTTTATCGCATATTTTTTTTTTTGATAATTTTGGTGTGATTCCAAAAGTTTTATAGGTCTAAGAACTAATCACCAAAAAAACTCATAGAAATCTAAGTTTTTTGCCACTTAAAACGTGTATGGATGGCCAAGAGAAATCGAACTTAGGGCGGAAATTTCAGCTGAAACTCTTTTACCACGAAATCAAGACCAGTTGGTTATGTTTATCCCATATTTACAAAAATGAAAATGTTTTTATAAAATGAACAAAAATAGAGAACCTATTTTAAAAGAAAAGAAATATGATAAACAGAAAGAGAAATATGTAATTCCGGTTTACCAAAAGAAATAATAATATGTAATTCGCTTACTTTTCTGATCTATTATTTTTTGTAATATAAAATGCGTTTCAATATTTATCTTTATACCTTGGATATGTTGGTTAAAAGTTTTTTTTAAATGAAAAACGGAGAATATATTTTGTAAAGGAAAGAAATATAGATAATGTTTGTGCGTGTACGCATGATGGCTGAGAGAAGAAGATGGCGTGTTGGTCTTACTCGCGGAGCATCAGCGAACTCGCAACTCACGTGTGATCGCGTTCGTTGCACGTGCATATGAGCGCGTGCATATGTCTCCTTGTGTTCGGTGTAACACTGTTGGTGAGAGAGGGTAGAACTTTGACAAGCTTTGGATAATTAGGCGAGACTATCTCTAATGAACATTCATACAGGTGGGTAAGGTTGAGCTACCTGCTCGCCTGCTGGGTCAAAGGTTGTTTATCGTTTCGCAGAGTTATTTTTGGGTTCACTCTCTCTAGGTTTACCAACTAATAGTATTTCATCATTTCAAATTTGATATCTTCAAAAAAAAAAAAAAAAAATATTATCAAGTTATATTATGTTTTTTAAAATAAAAAGGTGAAAAAAATATAGAAGTTACAGAAAAAAGAATTAAAAAAATATTTTTAACGTCGTTAGCAAAATACTAAATCCTAAATCCTAATCTCTAAACCCTAAATCATAATCCTTAAACCAACCCTTGGGTAAACCCTAAACCCTTGGGTAAATCCTAAACCCTTGGGAAAATCATAAACTCTAAATAAAAAACACTAAAACCCTAAACCCTAAATCCTAACCCTAAACCCTTGAGTGTTTTAGTGTTTAGTGATTTTGATTTAGAGTTTAGGATTCATCCAAGGGTTTAGAGTTTACCCAATGGTTTAGGATTTAGGGTTTAGAGATTAGGATTTAGGGTTTAGTGTTTTGCTGATGATGCTAAGAATTTTTTTTTTTTTTGAATTTACTACTATTTTTTATTTATTTCTTTGACCTTTTAATTTTAAAAACATAATATAATTTAACAATATTTTTTTTCTTTTTTTAAAAGATATCGAATATGATATAACACACTCCTATTGGTTGGTGAACCCAAGAATAAGTCTCTGCGAAATAGCAAAGTTAATTCGGAGTCATCTAATCTATTAAAACTGAAGTACAAGTTTAAATTAACCCTTAATTTACTTTGATAATTACAAGCCATGCCATTCCTATATTAATGTTTAAAAATGTTTAATCAATATTTTGTTTCCAGTCACCTAATTAAAATCGGATCCACTCAAATAACTTTGCAGATTTTGTTCCTAATTAATAGATAAATTTTAATTCTTTGGTTAATCACCTAATTCCGTCTATTTAATTCATTGGTTACAGTTAGAGTTTGCAAATCTAGAACATCAGTTGCTTTGATCGTTTATTTCTTTTCTATATATTTATGAACATAATTTATGTTTCCATCTTTTTTTTTGTAAGACATCATGGATAAATGAACATATGATATTCCATAAATTATAAAAAATTATAGATTAACGATATATGATACATATTCAACGTAATTTTGTTTTAAAACTAAACCTTAAAAAACAAAATTTACTAAAACTTATTTTTAAATTACGTGTATGTTGTATAATATATGTGAGAGCGTAATATAACTGTATATGAATTTTTTATTTTGTGTTAAAATTACTTCTTACATGTGTAGAAAATGTGTATGTGAAATTCAAAAAATAATAATGATAGGTTACCTTATTCACAAACTTAAGATTAAAACAAATAAACTTCTACATGAGTAATAAGTTATAACATTTCTCATAATTTTTTTCTCATCTGAATATTCTCTTCAAAGCTCAAAATTCCATATCCTTTCATATTTATAAGTAAAATAAATTATATGCACTAATTAAATATAAATAATGGACAAAAAATTTAAATAGGAGAATTTTTTTAAAAAAGAAAAAAATTATCGTGTGATAAAAAACATAATATGAGACGTCAAAAGATTTAAAAAAATCAACTATAGGTGTTAAAGCTCAAATATTTAAATTCAAATGTTAACTATATTGACATTTTATGGAACATAAGTTTTTTATTCGAAAATTTATAAAATCGAGTTATAATTATGGTGCAAATACAGTTGGACAAATCTGTTTGTCAAAAAAAAAAAAAATACAATTGGACAAATCTACTAAGAGAAAAGTTAATTGAAGTCAAATCTACTGAGAGAAATCTCTACAATTATTTGCGAACTTATTTTTCACATTCAAACTTATAACAACTAATACTCTCAATGAATAAATTTATCACTATACTGTTGACTTTCATACTTTTTTAGAGCTTATACATAAAAAATATAGAAACTAAATAATAATACATTAATCTTAATATTTTTTAAATATTCGGAATATGCACCTAGGATAAAACTATTTGTTTTGCTTATAATTGATTATCTAATTTTAAAAACTAATAATATTATTTAAAAGTAAAGATAATAATATTCTTTAAATTAATAACACATATATTAATAAATATTTATAAAGTAATTAAGTCCGCATTAGTTTCAGCTTTGAAAAACTTCTCTCAGCTGATGCAACTGAAACAAGAATCGTCAATAGTACTCGATAAGCGATCCATAAATTTGGATAATAATCATGAACACTTTTCAAAAAGGTGTAATTCAATAGGCTTCTTAATTTCTTATGGTAAAACTTTTCTTAGAACTTTAAGTTCAACAAAAAGATCATTATCAACCATATCTGAATCACCATGTGTTAAAAGAATATTCAAGATTGGCACAAGAAACCATCAAACTATAATCACTGACTACAGTTTTTTAAAATCAAACAAAAATCCAAATATTTGTTCATACTTCTGGAGTTGTTCAAATCTTGTCCCAAGTGAGTATAGGGCTTGATCCATGATTTCGATGAACAAGTCAACTCTATAATTTTCTTCAGCTGATAATATGAATACCACACTTCCCTTTACATTCTCTGGATCTTGACCATACTATCATTTTTATCATCCGCTTTGATTTCTTGGGGGAATACAACCTCAATCTCCGTAGACTCTTCAATTACTTTAGCTTCTAATTTTGCTTTCTTAAAACATGATTCTCTATATTTTTGAAAATAAGAAACCAGCCCCTTAAGTTGAGCAATAGCGACAACACTATCCATGTCTTTCGACTGCAAACTTTTACTCATTATGTTAACAACAGATAAAAGATTATACCAGTAACACGTTATCAGCACAAAACTCTAAATCCCTAAGCTAATACCCAAATCGAAAAACCCTAAAACCCTAACCCTAGCCGGCGATCCGACGAACCCTAAACCCCGATCGCGTCTCTTGTTCCAGCATCTGTTCCAGCTCGCGTCCCCGATCAGCTTCAGCCCAAGGTGTTCCTGATCCTAGCTCAGACGTTCGCGACCCAAGAGCAGCTCCAGCACGCGACCTCTTCCTCGTTCGTGACATCATCAGACAGCTCGCGTCCGACGATCAAGGCGTTCCTGATCAAGCAACAAAGGATGTCCGCGACCCGATAGAAGCGACTCAATCCATTCCAGCTTGCGTCCCGTTCGTGTCCAGCTCGCGGCTCAACTCCTTTGGTGGTCCGATTCAATGATCATCTAAGGTTAAAAGGTAATTCAAAACCTAAGAACTCATAATCGAACATGGATTGATTGATAAAGAATGAAACCCTAAAACTCTAATCTTTATGAATCAAAACCATAGGGTAATAGATCAAAAATCCTAATTGAGTAAATCGAAGCTCTAAAAGTTTGATACCCCAAACCCTAAATCATGTTCCTACATGATTAAAACCCCAAATCGGTTTTTACAAGTTAAAATCCGATAAACCCTAACCCTATATATATAAACCCTAAATAATATAAGTATCAGAATTAAGTATACTATAATTATCAAATCACATATTAAAACCCTAATCGAATATTTTGAAATCAAAATTGTTTTCAGTTTTGATCATTGAGGTTTTAAATTTGATTGAATCTGATGCTATGTTGCTAGAATTGTTTGACCGTTAAATTGATAGATTTATTTTCTCATCTTGCTTGGTTAATTGTTCATCTGATTTAAAATTGTTTAAACCGACCAGCCTGTTAAAATATTGATTGAATCCGATAGGTTGCTAGCTTGCTTTGCTTATATAATCCGATAGGTTGATAGATTGATTGAGATTTACTTGTTTAAAATTCGAATGATCTGATTGCATGATTCTTGAGGTTTAATATCATCTGCTAGGATTGATAGTTTTGTAATCTGATCTGTTTTAAATAGAAACCCTAAATAATCCGTATGATAGGTTATATTGATCTGATTTGGATGTCTTTGAGAATTGAGAATCCGTATGCTAGGTTGATTGATTCATGATAAAATCTAATGTCTTAAGGTTTAAGATTTTATGCTAAGTTCGATTAAATTGATTGATCTAATTATATGTTTTTGAGGTTTGATAAATTCGGATACTAGATAAATTATTACACATGGTTTATGCCAAATACCAATCAGTCTTGAAACTGATTCATTGAAATTGATGCTTGAAATCCATATTCTAGTATTGCTAAAATCAGCCTTGAAGCTGATTGAGTGATTAATAAATCTTTTTACTAGTCTTACTAAAATTCATTGATTGTTAAACCCTAATTGCATAATTAATTGAATCTGTTTTTGCAAGTCTTGATAAACCATAATATTATGAGCACATAGAAATAGTATTGCTGAGACTTGCTAGAAATTGACTGATTGATTAAATGCCTTTAAGATTGATAGTTTCATTGTCCTCACAAGATTGAAATCCGAATTGATTGTTTTTAAGAGTAAGGCCGCATGAAACTTATACCTAAATATTGAGTGATATATGATTTGAGATGTCGAAAATCAACCTGGATTTTACTGCCCTAAATCTCTCTGGAGATAATTATTTACAGTGGACATTGGATACAAAGATTATCCTAAAGTCAAAAAGACTTGGCGAATGTATCATAGAAGGCAATAATGCAAATGAGAAAGATTGATACAAGGCAATATTAATTATTCACCACCATCTTATTGAGAGTCTCAAAGATCAGTATTTGACAATTGAGAATCCTCTAGACCTTTGGACAAAATTCAAATCGAGATATGATCACCAAAGAAATGTGTTATTACCAAAAGCTATGGAGGAATCTCATAATCCAGGACTACAAGTCCGTGAATGAGTCTATTGTTAGCTAAGCTTCCAATACTGATGAGAAAAAATGAATTGAAACCTCCTGGATCAACCCCATTACCTGAAGCCAATAAGGCCGCAAAGGAAAAGAAAGAATCTAAAGAATCTAACCACGTCCAGGATGATAGACCACACGGCTATGGCCGTGGAGGGTAGAAAGGACGTGGCCATGGCCACTATAACACATTTGGCCGTGGGAATCACTATGGCAGAGGCCGTGGATATCAACCCAATTTGAACCATGGTCAAGGCAGTGGCCATGGTATATCCTTTAAACCACAAAGCTCGACCAAATCAGTGTGCCATAGATGTGGAATGGGGAATCATTGGGCTAAGATATAAAGGACTCCCAAACATCTTTGTGACCTCTATCAAGAGAGTCTGAAAGGGAAGAATCTTGAAGCCCACTTGGTATATAAAGATGGTAAAGATGATTTTTGATCATGAAAGAGATGATCCTACGGAATATTAAACTTATGATTGCCTAAAAGAATCAAGTTGATAATCTGATTTCGACATCAAACTTGTGTGATTGCTTTGCTTGTATGCTTTCTATGATTTTCATCTCCTTGAATTTATTTCTATTACATTGTCTGCTTAGATTAAATGAATGAATGATTTTTCTATATGAGTACACTGAAAAACGCCAATATAAGTACTAAAGCAGGTATCGTCAGTCTGAAAGAAGACTATGGCTAGGCTAATATATTATTGCCTAAGGGTATGCATCTAGAAATCAGTGATGCCTTATATTCACCAAGCTCTAAGAGCAAGAGCAGCCTATTGAGTTTTAAAGATATAAGAATGAATGGTTTTCATATTGAAACAATGGGCGAAGGAAACAACGAGTTCCTTCAGATATATGTACAAAATCGCCCAAGGCCATAATAAGTCCTAAAGACTATACCTCTATTCTCTACTGACCTAGACTATGCGTAAATCAGTATGATAGAGGGTAAAAGCCTGCGAAAATATACACTTTATGGCACGACCGGATTGGCCATCCTGGTCCAAACATGATGCAAAAATTGATATTCAAAAGGCACACATTAAAAGATAAGAAGAGTTATCCCAAAGAATCTCACGTGTGTAGCATGTACACAAGGGAAACTCATTAGGCCATCACCAGTAAAACGGCTACGAGCCCCTTTTTCATAAATAAATACTATATGTCTAGATAATACTGGTGAATACATGTCCCAAGCGTTTAAATGATTATGGTATGTCCATGGGGGTAAGTGTGGACAATTCTGTGATACATGTCCATACCAAGAACGGCTTGGCCGAAATCTTTTAAAACGCAAATAGTTGATTGATATACCATAACTTATGAGGTCAAAAACTCTCATTCACAGCTTGGGCCACACAAAATTTACATGCACCTAAGTTAATACGCATCAGGCCATTTAGTGAGCATAGATATCCCCTATCACAATTATTAACGGGTCAAGAGCCAGACATACCCCATCATAAGACATTTGGATGTGTTGTCTATGTACTAATTGCTCCACCACAGAGAACTAAGATGGGACCTCAAAAGGAGGATGGGGATATATGTTGGATATGATTCTCGTACAATAATAAAGTACTTTGAGCCAACTATGGGTGATTATATTTGAGGCCAGGTACACAGATTATTTTAAGACCAGGAGGAGAAAAATAATAAAACTGGTAAAAGAATGGTAAAAGAAATAGAATGGAATCAACCATCAATGTCTTGGCAAGATCTTCGGACTAAAGAATGTGAAATAGACGTCCAAAGATTATACATTTACAAAGCTAGCTAATCAAATGTCAGACATATTTGCTGACCCGAAAAAAATGACTAAGTCATATATAAATCAGCTTGTAAAGCACCAACGAATTTGATGTCCAAGAAGAGACATAGTCAAGTTGCTACAGAGTCTAGACAGCGTATGAAACGTGGTAGACCAAATAGGTTCCAAAAGATAAGAATCCTCGGAAACAAAAGAAAGGTGCAGAGAATGATAATCAAAATCCTAATCCGAGGTTACTAAGGAAACCATCCTAGACATGGAGATAAGGCCGGCCGGCTCTAAGGTACAGGTACCAAACAATGTAGCTTGGGACGCCAAGCTGCAAAGTATTAAAGGTCCTGATAATAATGAATCTCAATCAATTATATCACATCTGGAACATAATGGAACCAATAAGAAATGTCGACATAAGATGATTTATTTGCATACAAGGTAGCACTTGAATTTATGAATATAAGCGAGGATCATGAACCCACGTCAATATAAGAGTGCACACTCGTAGAACAGATTGGATTGAATGAAAACGTGGGGTTAAATAGTTTAAATAAGAAAGGCGTATTTGACCATATGATTAAGACGCCATATGATGTTAAAACCAGTGGATATAAATGGGTCTTGTGAGGAATAAAAATCGTGAGATATAAAGTTGATGTTGCACAAAGATTCTCACAAAGACGAGTAATAGATTATGAGGAGATATACTCCCATGTGGTGGATGCAACTACTTTTAAATTTCTCATAAGTCTGGCTATATAAGAGAAAAAATTAGACTTGCAGCAAATTGATGTAGTAACTGCATATTTATATGGTCCACTGGATAATGAAAGTACTAGAGGGTATTGAGCTGAAAGAACATCAAGTTCTCGAGAACAATATTGATAATCATCAAAGTATATGATCTGAATATCCTAGGAACCTCTGGATACAATTTCCCAAACAGTTGAATATCTCAAGAAAGAGTTTGAGATGAAAGATCTTGGAAAACAAAGTTTTGTTTAGGATTACAGCTTGAGTACATTAACAATGAAATCCTTGTGCATCGAATACTATATACAGAAAATGGTACTCAAGAGATTTAATATGGACCAGTCTCACCCATTATCTAGTACATGGGCGTGAGATCACTTGTTTTGGATACTGATTCATTCAGTCCAAAGGTGGACGATAAAGAAGTCCATTTAGTCCTGAGATGGACGATGCATAAGTCTTGTTTTAGACACTGATCTGATTGGTCCATAAGAAGGACGATGAAGAAGCCTTTGATTTTGGTTTATTTTATACTAACCAGCCCAAAGAGGGGTTATTTTGTTTTGTTGATTTGTTTTCAGACATGTTATGTTTTACACATGGTGGTACACGCATATCACATCAACATCATCCAAGATTTCGTGTGTGTGTATTTGAGGTCGATGACTCAATATGTTCGATCAGATTATTGCATGGCCGATGGTAAAGAAGAACCAACTATCATGTTTGAGGACGAAGCATATTCTGCCCAAGATCTTCATCACCCACGGATTGCAGAAAATTGGGGAGATCCAAAGGACCTTCAGTAATATCCAAATCAGGGGGAGTAATGTGTGTTGTACTCTTTTTCATTCACCATGGTTTTGTCCCAATTGGATTTTCCTGGTATGGTTTTAATGAGGCAACATTAAAGCACATTACAAGCTCTCAATGGTTATGGCATCCAAGGGGGAGTGTTATGAACCAGATTTTGGATGGCTCATAACCAAGAGATTATGATTTGTAATCTTTCCATTTATCTATGATGGTGTAATCTCCTATATAAGGAACCTCTATGTTATGAATAAAGATAAACTTTTCCATTACTTTTATAACACAATTCCATACATTTCACTTGTTGCAAGACATTCAGCTTTGCGCTTAAGTGGATCATTTTTAGCAATGTAAACTAAAGTTACCTTGATTTTAGGATCTTGAAATCATATTGCCTTAATACTTTCAACATGGCTTTCCCAAGACTTAAGTGTAAGGCCATCTACATGATCTTCAAATATTTTACATTACTTATTTGAACTGAAAAGAAGTTATAAGTACACTAGATAGTCCCAGAAAACGAGATCACCTTCCAAAAAGTGGTTGCCATATCACATAGTCCAAGATTCAAACAATGACAGCTACATGGTTTATAAAATGTTATCAATTAATTTCAAAAAATCTCTTGTTAACTCCTTTATGCTTCTCCTTCATATTAAAGCCATTATCATAACCTTGCCCACTCACATCATCAATTTGCAAATCAAAGCAACCAACACATCTTGCAGCTCACGAAAAAGTCGTTTTCCAAATATAAAATTAACTTTCAGGAATGTTTAAAAAAAAATCCAACCTTAACTGAAATTGTTGATACATCTACATAATGTATGATAACAGTTATTTGTTCATGATGACTAATATCTGGAGTGCAATCAAAAATAATAGAGAAAAACTTTACACTTTGAACTTTCTTGACAATCATACATTTGATATCATTACCTAACAAGGCTATTAACTCATTCTGAATTCTGTTACAAAGATAATGAGACCGCGATTCACCTTATCACAAGACCAAAATCAGCAACCATCTCGATAAAGCTTAAAAATTTCCCACAACCTCCTTCTCCAATCTTTTCGTTCCTTCCTTGAAAAGTTAAATTTTGCTTAGTTAGAGTTTTCGCTACATAAAGTTTCCTAAGCAGCACTTGTCTCCAATGGATTTTCTCTTTATTGATTTCATCTTGAGCATATTTATAAACTGTCTAATTCTTTTGCAGCCTGAGATATAGTTCTGCCCATTGCTTCATACACAAAATTTGGTCACGGCCAGCTTCATGTTCTTTAAGCCTTTTCAAAACATTTCTCCAATCGCTGAACCCGATAAATACCAGTTGGCTATTGTCACTTTCATTGAATAATTTGCAGCAAAAGTATAACATCTTGTTTACTTTCTTTGAATAAATTAACCAACACCAGTCTTGTTTTTTTCGATCACCGAATTGTCTGTATAATACAATTGTTAGAAATGTACCTCTTAAAATCATCCTTGGGAAAGTTATAATCCATTGACAATCTTTTTGTCGGAACTTGTAAAACCACAAAATCTCTCTACTCATTTCACCCTCTATTTATGTTATCCCAATTTCCAGGATCATACATATCTACAAGACCCCTCTAGATTATCATTCTTTTGACTTTCTTTCTTATTCCCATCATCTTTTACATTCAATTCTCCCTCGTTCACAACATTCATATTTTCTGGATCTTCTCCATGATACTCATATATATATATATTTATCTACTCATCTTCTTCGAAAGTAGCATGTTGTTCATCATTATTTTCGTCAAAGCTACTATCAAGAGTTTTAGATTTTAAAATACCTCAATAAACCATTTTCTTGAATTTTTGCTTCTTCATTTTTTGTCTTCTTTTGTCTATATTTTGATCCACTTGGTTGGTGTCTTTTGTTCGATGAAATCTTTCTATCAACATATACATTTATGATTGTTATTCACGATTTGGCAAAACAGATGAAAATTAATCAAGTAAATAACAAAGTAATTGGAAAGAAGAAAAATAATATTACCTTAATTATAATGATTTGCGAGGAAAGGTGAAATGGAAAGCTTTGTCAATAAGAACTCTTTAGTTCTTGAAAGTGATCGTGAGTAGAAGAAGACGGTAAGTTGGAAATAATCTCTTATATATTAATAGATAAACTTTTAAAAATTGTAACCTTAACTTTGTATTAATTAAAAAGAATCTTGCTTATGTATCACTTAATTAAGATATCAATTTGGCTTACGTGACATCATAAGAATGAATTAAAGTCCAAAATTCAATTGTTAGGAAAACTTATATTAACCCAAACATAAATGTATATGATATGATAAACTTAATATTCGACGATCTCATTTAAATTAATACTCGACGATCTCATTAAATGAGACTTTTTTTAAATGGCTCAAGGTTGATTTATATTGTGATCCAACATAATAACTTTAAAAAAGTGTTAGATATACTCTTAGTCCGTGTTACTTCGACATCAATTTAAATCAAAGTTTGCTATATATTATGGCTTAAGTATTGCATGATTTTATTAATAGGAAAGAGATGCATCTATTCAAAATTGTTTTCTTAATAAAAGAAAGAAAAAAGGAATATTGTTCAGTTCACGGGTCTTTCTCACCTACATAAATTTATATAAAGAGTAATACATAAATTAAGTTGTTTTGTTATTACGAAACAAACTTATATATCAATTATTTTTCCTTGCAACACAATTATTTAGAACTTAAATTATGAAAAAAAATTATATTGAAGATTAAGAAAAAGCTTAGACACCTGCCTAATTGTTTTTTGTAGTCTAGGAAAACATTAATAATGACCTTTCGTAGTAGTTAATGATATATATCATGTTAACATAACTTTCATCCTATACAAAGTATCGGTTACAAACAAATAATACCATCATCTTTCTTTATTTGGGCCTTAAGTATAATAATAGCCGGGCTACAAAATTTTATGTTGTCTTAATGAGCCTAATCAAATTTTAATTGTCTTTTTCATATTTAAATTTTTCATCTTATGTTGTCAAAAATAAAGTTAAAATCTGATATTTTGAAAATTAGTGTAACTTCAAAATCAGAAATATATTAATTTTATTTACTGATAAGTTAGTAAAAGAAAATATCCAAATGTATCGACCCAACATATAGATGATTATATAAACAATCAAAAACTTTATACGTATAAAAAAAATTCGATCATATATAAATCTTAAATTTGTCAGTACAATATGTTTAATATTTTAATAGTATAACTCAATACGCCCAAAGCGCAGATCTTATCCTAGTGTTACATTATTTGACTTCCCTAATTTTTTTTGTAAGATTAACGATTTTTACAAACTGTTTAAGTATCTATTACTTTAGTTAATAAAACTAATAAACTTATTTTTCTGTTATGGCCCATATTTGACTTATAGTAATTTTAAACATAAGCCCATATAAATATTCCTACTGAGAAGTCACTTTACTGATTTATGTTGTCGTGTCGTTCATAGAAGAGCTCTCCAATTAATTGTTATAATTTGATTGGTTGATGGTTTTTTATTTTTTTATTTATTTAATTAAAGTTTTTAAAAGAAAACTATTCATATGATTACCTAATCTAATCTATGTTTCCAAACATACAATTAAACATCTTAAATATAGATGAATTAACATAATTTGTTTATAGAAATAATTAAATATGTAGATTACATTATATAAATTGATAAAATACATATAAATACATATGATACTATTGAAACAATTATAAAAACGGTTTTTATTATGTTTATATTAGTAGTGAATAAAATAAATCATAGATTTTAGAAAACTAATTAATGTAAACTTAATAATATTAATTAAATTCACTCATTCACTATATATATAGTATAAAAATGTGTCAAATGAATGCAAACAGTTAAATATATAATTCTAAAAATTACAATCATTTTTCAATGACAATGTGATATCATATATGCGTTATCACTTTTAGAAATGTTTAAAATATTTTTATATTTTAAATCATCCCCCTATATATTAATTGAGAAGCCACTTTACTGATTTATGCTGACGTGTCGTTCATAGAAGAACTCTCCAATTAATTGTTATAATTTGATTGGTTGATGGTTCTTTATTTTTCATTTATTTAAAGTTTTTTTTTAAAAAACTATTCATAGAATTACCTAATCTAATCTATGTTTCCAAACATACAATTAAGCATCTTAAATATAGATGAATTAACATAATTTTGTTTATAGAAATAATTAAATATCTAGATTAAATTATATAAATTGATAAGATACATATAAATACATATGATACTATAGAAACAATTATAAAAACGGTTTTTATTATGTTTATATTTTAGAAAACTAATTAATCTAAACTTAATAATATTAATTAAATTCACTCATTCACTAAATATATAGTATAAAATGTGTTAAATGAATGCAAACAATCAAATATATTATTCTAAAAATTACAATCATTTTCCAATGACAATGTGATATCATATATGCGTTATCACTTTTAGAAATGATTAAAATATTTTTATATTTTAAAACTTAAAAATTATATGGTAAGTTATTTAAACGTATATCAATCAAGAAAAATTTTATTTAATTCATCTATTAATATAAACAGATGAATTAACATTATTATATGGTAAATCATTTACAATTATATTATTTGGTAATTCATTTAATTTATTATATGGTAAGTCATTTAATTATATTAATCATAGTATTTTTCACAGGATTTTTTTATAGTTAATACTCTATAATCTAATTCATATAGCTTGAATTATAATAAAATTAGTATGGTTATTTTTAATAGGAAAAAGCAGACATAAATAAAATAACAAGAGAAAAGAATAATAAAATATGTTTGTTGTGTTCTTGGTATTTTTGTATTCTTATGTATTTAATTTTTATTTGTTTGTCGAGGTACATGTATTTTTTTGTGCTACTATAAATGTGAACCAATTAGTTTTATGTGTTTTTAAAATGTTAAGATAAATTTAGTAAGAAAGTTCAATAAAAATGACCATCTGTACAATTGTTAAAGTTAAAGATGAAAAATATAATGTAAACTAAAAGTAAGAAAAAATTATTTAAAAATTAATGAGATGTATTTTTTACGCTATAGTAAAATTTTAAAATTCAAAATAATAAAATTTTAACAAAATTTATACAAATAAAAACATTTTATTTCATATAATATTGGATATCACATTAATATTAAGTATATATGCCTAAAATAATGACATTTGGTTATTTAAAATTTGAAATATTATTTTTTCTTATTAGTTAATCAGATTTAATTAATATAGGTGTGTTTTAATTTAATTTAAAATAAATTAAAAAAATAGCTGTAAAAGATATGTAAATTATGATTAGTTTTAATTAAAAACATTTGGTTGAATGAGTTTGTGTTTGATAAAAGAGTGTGATAATCAGAGATAATTTAAGGAAGAATTTGTTTGCTTAACCCATTTGAATTTTATGTTAAACACTAAATTAAAACAATGAGTAAAAAAGTGTGATTTGGAACAAATTATGAGAAAAAATTGTTTAAACTATCATTTTCCTAATACATGTTTTTATGTTTACCTTAACCAAATTTATCTTTAGTTTTAAAGAGATAAATCCTACTGTATATTTATTGAGAAATAACTTAATTGACTTTTGATTATGTGTCTTTATTCTTTAATAGGTTAAGTTTTAAAAAATAGTTAAAATTTGATTGATTGTTAACATTTATTAATTATTATTTTAATCAGATCTAAAATTAAAAAGTAACTCTACAACTAATTAATACAAATTACCAAATAACATAAATGATATTACAAATAATGATTTATGGTAACTAATTGTAGAATTAGAGAAAGAATATATATGTTTTATCAATTTCTTTATTTTTATCAATTAGTTATATATACTTAAATAAAATACTTTAGCATTTTTTTATAGAAACAAATTTAATGGTTATATATTATTATATAAGAGAATTATATTTGTAGGTAAGAAATTATTATAACTTTTATGTTTTTAAAGCCCACATAAAACCGTTTACAAAAGATCATTGATGATAAAAGCCTCCGATCATTGTATTGGTCATATTGGAGTTACAAAAAAAAACACACACTTTTTTTTGAGAGAGCTAGAGTATTTTTGGTTTTTCATGTGTTAAACTAAAATATAAAGTAATTCTACAACCAATTATCTGAATTAATTATAATATTCTTTCTGTAAGAGAGAGATTTTTAATGACTAGGAGGGGGGTATTGGTTTAAGAATTCTTAAGGAATTATAAAATTTAAAGAATCTATTGTTATTAGTTTATTAATTTTTAAATCTTTCCAAAATTCATTGTTATTGGTTTAAAGACTTTTAAATTTCATTCAAATCTTTTGTTATTCAAAAAGTTTAGTTTTTATTGATTTTGCTATTCTATTAAATTCTATGGTTATTGAGAGCTAAATTCTATATATTTTTACTCATAAGTCTAGACTTTGAAAATATCATGTCTACTCAAAAGATTTCTGAAATATGAGTAGTAATAAAAACATTCACATACCGTATGATATATTTTTCTTGTTTGACCTGTGATTTTCAGAAGTTCTCTTTGTCGGTTAGTTTCGTATTTGGTGTGTTCAAACATAATCTTTCGTTTGTAAGAGTGATGCCTCAAAAAAAAATGTCAATGAAAATAAGACTGATAAAAATCTGTCACGTAGTATGAAGATAAAAATGACTATTTTCGTAACAAAGCAAAGAACAAACCATAACACAAAGAACCAATACTATAAAATGCATTTGCCTATGTGAACACACCAAACAATAATACACTAGTGTCTCATCGAGATTCATTGTTGAAAATTTCTACAATATTTTGTATATTACATTAGAAGGAGAAACATTTTGAAAACATACATTGTGCAAATACTTAATAATCAATAACAATCTATAAAAATCAATACAAAATATTTGATAGAAATTTAGAAAACATTTGTTAAATCTACTAAACTTTTAAAAATCTGCCAACTTCTAAAATCACTAAACTTTTTCCAAATTCTGGTTACCTAAGGTTTATGTTTTTGAACTATTTTGCTCACATATCTTCTAAAAATATATACTGAAATTTTTTATTATCCAAATATTTGAAATTAAAAAATTAAAATTTTAAATTTCTAATTATTATTCAAAAATTATAACAGTGTAAATATAATATATATTTCTTTATATAATATAACTACACGCAAAATTGCGGGCAAACACCTAGTATATATTGTTAGTTAAGTTCGGTAATCAATTAAATACATGTTGTTAAGTGTTTATTCTAACGATGTATTAAGCTAATGTTTCTTTTTACATAAAGAAAGCACACTATATCAGTGCTAGTACATTACACCTTAACTCGCGATTGGTGATATAGGCTAATCCTGGGTGGACTTACTACGTTGCTGGTGGGTTTTGAAATCTTTGGATACTTTGAGTTGCTGGAAGCTCCGATATTCGTATTAATGTTTGTGAAATGACAAAATTGAGATATGACATATATCTTCAGCCGCATATGAATATCTTATCAGTGAGTTGTCACTAGAGAGACTTAGTGGGGGTTATTGGTTGTTATATTTTAATGGATTTGAAAATCTAAATTAAATTTAGTGTTATTGGTTCTATGATTTTCAAATCTGTATTAAAATCATGTGTTATTGGTTTAATGATTCATAAATTCTATATCAAATCAAGTGTTTTAATCGTACAGATTTACTAATAAATTTGATTTTATAATAGATTTTTTTGAATTTTTTTGTTAAAAATACAAAGATTCAAATCCGAGAGAAATCCTCCAGGCTTGTAAATACTAATCCAAAAAATTTAAAATCTGCATATTTTACTTAAATTTATAAATAATACATGAATTTCTAAATCCATCAAAATATATAAACCAATAACACCTTTTAAGGAAAATTTACACATGCCATGAAAGTCAAATAAAAAGAGAAATTTGCTAAAAATGAACAACTAATCTCAGCTATTATGCCTTTACAACAAAACTAACCTTTTCACTTTTGGATATTGCATACCCTTACATTTTATAGAAATGCATATCAATATATTGAAGACGGTCCAGTGGTTTTGAGAGAGCTTTGGCTCTAATACGGATCTGGGTTCGAATCCCGCTGGCCACCGTCGATTAAATTAAAGTGAAAAAAGCGGCCCTCCAAAATGCCTTCTGCGGAGGTGTACTTAAGTGCTAGTCGAGTTTCCTCCGGGGATGTCCGGATTACCTGGATTATAAAAAAAATATATATATATTGAGAAGCCAAAAAAATAAGAAAAAAAATACATGATATCAATATGCATGTGCACTTAGGAAAAAATGTCAATAAACCTAATCTACCATAACCATCTAGGACAGTCTAAAATTGGGAATCCACTAAAACACACAATAATCTACCAGATTTAGAATAAGTAATATAGCGAATATTAATCCATCTACTACCGCATAGTACTCGATCTACGTGTTCTTCTATATTCTACAATATTGTAGATTAGATCATCTAAACATTAACCATATGTATAATTTTTCAGAATCTACATTCTATCATATTCTCATTCATCTACTACAGGTAGTGTAGAACATCGCCGTCCTCTATTTTCTAAGTAAGATAGAATTTGATTTCTTCCAAATTTGTAATTAATATCTGAGGTAAAAAGGTTACCGAATATTCTAAAAATCTTTTAAATCTTTTAAATTTCTTTTTTTAACTTTTTTCCAAGGATAGACAAATTTCATTTTCTTCTACCTCAACGTTTTTCTTCTTTTCTTCTTTTCTTAACTTTCTATTGTCAAGCATGGGAGGAGCTGCCACCATCATTATTTTCTCTCATCCTCCTGGCCGTAAAGGCGGGAAAAAGATCAATGGCATTATTTGTAACACCCGTCTTCTCTTCTCTCGAGAACGGCGTGCTACTAACCAGAATATGCCAAATTAAACCGATTTATAAAACCGAATAAAATGTCAAACCTTTTAATCAAATAATTTCCAAATAAAACGAGTTCATAATTTAAAAACCAAATACATTAAATCGAAAAGTTAATTAAAACCGAAATAAAATACAATTATCCCCATACACCAAACCATCCAGATATCCAACTACTCGGCAAGCTCACCTGCAATGGAAAGAAAGAGGGATGATCAACAGGGAAATCACCCAGTGAGGTATGAGATGCTAAACCGCAAACCACTGACTCAGTACATAGCACTATGACTATATAGGCATAGCTCTAGCATGAACAAACAAGATGTCTAGCGCATCAAACAAAACAAACAACGCGCTGATGGTACATAGCTAGTGCACATACGCCGCATTCTCCTCATACGGATATACGATAATATAATATGTGTCGCTAGCCCAGACATCTCTGGACCCCCGCACTCCACCAATATGCGTCGATATGCAAACGTCTATGCACCCCAAACCACACAATATATATGTCGCTAGCTCAGACGTCTCTGGGCCCCCGTACTCATCACATATGCGTCGCTAGCTCAGATGTCTCTGTGCCCCCTCACTCTATACGTCGCTAGCTCAGATTTCTCTGGCCCCCGTACTCTATACGTCGCTAGCTCAGATTTCTCTAGCCCCCGTACACATATGCGTCGCTATCCTAGATCTCTCTGGGCCCCCGCACTCATCACATAGTCCCTACTATATAACTATATATATATAACATTCTTTAACATCAATCATTTCACACAACCGTTGAATCCTCTATTATCCTATTTTCTGTTTAACAATAAAAAATAATAATAAACAAACAAGACTCTCAAACAGACTCGATTCACAAAGACGGATAATGTTTTGAAACTAGACTTTCCATAATAGTAGTACTAAACTAGCTCGGGATTTAACAGACTAGCCCTCACCTTAGCCAAAACGGATCACCAGAAGCAGATCGGAAAACAAACGAGTTGACTTGACGAGTAAGGAAAATTAGGGTTTTGTCATGGATCTCGACTTCCCATCAACTTTTTGATCACGTTCTCCAAATCGCATTGGATATGTGACGTCAACGGATAAGCTTCTATGGTTCTTAGACAGCATGGCTCACATCCCGTAATCAAGAGATCAAGTGTTGTACGTTAATGGTCGGTGGTGGCGGTGACACAATACGACGGCTCCGGTTACAATTGACTCATCTTCACGTCTAATGGCACTATGAAATTTCGGGAAACATGACTACATCTCTGGTGGTGATGACATACAGGTGACAGTGGCTGACATGGATAGATGGAGAGAAAGTATACATGAGAGCTAAGGAAGAGAAGGATATCGTCGATGGTTCTTTTTGCGGCTAGGTTAGAGTCAAGGAGATACACATACTTTATATATGTGTAAACACGGTTTGACTAAACCAAAAGAGAATAAATTGGATTTGGTCTAATTTAATTAAAGAAGAAGAAAAAACAAACCAGATTCGGTAATGAGAACCGGGTCGTTACAATTCTTCCCCACTTAACCGGAATTCGTTCCGAATTCTTAGAGAGAACTGGGAAAGAATTTCAACGACTACAAAGGAAGAAGAACACGAGATGGGAAACAAATGAAGCGAACATAAACTTGGTCTTCTCCTGCAAAGAAAAAGAAATCAGAAACCCTAAGAACTAACAGAATAATACTGGACTTCTTGGTGTCAAATTTTTTTTTTAAACCCCCAATTCCGAAACATTGAAAATCGTTGAAATCCGAGTCCCATAAATCGCCGTCCCGGGTTGGAGCCGGGACAGAACCCCGCTCTAATACCAAATTGTAACACCTGTCTCCTCCTCCCTCGAGAACGGCGTGCTACTAACCGAAATATACCAAATTAAACCGATTTATAAAACCGAAAAAATTGTCAAACCTTTTAATCAAATAATTTCCAAATAAAACGAGTTCGTAATTTAAAAACCAAATACATTAAATCGAAAAGTTAATTAAAACCAAAATAAAATACAATTATCCCCATACACCAAACCGTCCAGATATCCAACTACCCGGCAAGCTCACTTGCAATGGGAAGAAAGAGGGATGAGCAACAGGGGAGTCACCCAGTGAGGTATGGGATGCTAAACCACAAACCACTGACTCAGTACATAGCACTACGACTATGTAGGCATAGCTCTAGCATGAACAAACAAGATGCCTAGCGCATCACACAAAACAAACAATGCGCTGATGGTACATAGCTAGTCCACATACCCCGCATTCTCCTCATATGGATATGCGATAATATAATATGCGTCGCTAGCCCATACATCTCTGGACCCCCGCACTCCACCAATATGCGTCGATATGAAAACGTCTCTGCACCCCGCACCACACAATATATACGTCGCTAGCTCAGACGGCTCTGGGCCCCCGTACTCATCACATATGCGTCTCTAGCTCAGATGTCTCTGTGCCCCCGCACTCTATACGTCGCTAGCTCAGATTTCTCTAGCCCCCGTACTCTATACGTCGCTAGCTCAGATTTCTCTGGCCCCCGTACTCATATGCGTCGCTAGCCCAGATCTCTCTGGCCCCCGCACTCATAACATAGTCCCTACTATATAACCATATATATATATAACAGTCTTTAACATCAATCATTTCACGCAACCGTTGAATCTTCTATTATCGTATTTCCAGTTTAACAATAAAAAATAATAGTAAACAAACAAGACTCTCAAACAGACTCGATTCACAGAGACGTATCATGTTTCGACACTAGACTTTCCATAATAGTAGTACTAAACTAGCTCGGGATTTAACGGAGTAGCCCTCACCTTAGCCAAAACGGGGCACCGGAAGCAGATCGGAAAACAAACGAGTTGACTTGACGACTAAGGAAAATTAGGGTTTTGTCATGGATCTCGACTTCCCATCAACGTTTTGATCACGTTCTCCAAATCGCATTGGATATGTGACGTCAACGGATAAGCGTCTATGGTTCTCAGACAGCATGGCTCACATCCCGTAACCAAGAGATCAAGTGTTGTACGTTAATGGTCGGTGGTGGCGGTGACACAATACGACGGCTCCGGTTACAATTGACTCATCTTCACGTCTAATGGCGCTATGAAATTTCGGGAAACATGACTACATCTCTGGTGGTGATGACATACATGTGACAGTGACTGACATGGATAGATGGAGAGAAAGTATACATGAGAGCTAAGGAAGAGAAGGATATCGTCGATGGTTCTTTTTGCGGCTAGGTTAGAGTCAAGGAGATACACATACTTTATATATGTGTAAACACGGTTTGACTAAACCAAAAGAGAATAAATTGGATTTGGTCTAATTTAATTAAAGAAGAAGAAAAAAACAAACCAGATCCGGTTATGAGAACCGGGTCGTTACATTATTTCCCAACATAAACACAACAGTGACATGTCTACTCTATGCATGGTTGACTCTGTGCTTGACCATGTTGTCAATAGTTACTTGTGAGCTAAGAAACCAACTTTTGATCTTAAAGATACAGCATCATATGTTTACTTACTTTGTCACTTCCTTACAAAACAGAACAATATAACCAGGGGCGGTCCCAGTGTATTAGAGGGTGTGGCATGTGCCCCAACCTAAATTTTTTTTGTTCATTGACATCTAGTGTTAAATTTAGTTAAGTACAGTTACATATTAAGCTTCTAGTTATAGAAATGGTCAAGTGCCCCATACTTAAAACCATCTTGGATCCGCCCCTGAATATAACAGTTGTTAACATTACGGCTGAAAACAAACTAATGAGAATCCAAATGAGTCTCATCTAGTCATCTTCCTTGATGAGAATCAATAAGACAAGTATTCTTAAGAGTGAGATGTAGCTCCATCACTTTTTGATCGTAATCAAAGAAAACCATATTATAAGAAGATTATAAAGTTGTCTATACGAATCAAAGCGGTTTGGTTTGGTAATCTTCTTTTTTTTTCTCTGCATTCTCCTAAAAACGCTTGGCTGGTCTCATGGACATGTTTTTATTCTTGGCCCTTTGCAATTTCAACTTCTATAGGCGTTTTTTTCCATTGATGTGATTTTGCAGCTGATCTAGCAAACTTGGCACCACCACACAGGCTGCAAAACTTCTGGTTCCTTTATAGGTTTGGTTGAAACGCTGGACTGAGAATCAGAACTGGCTACAACGGCATCCTGCATCAACAGGAACATTCAGTTCATCTTATCGTAGTGAAATAGGAAATTTTAGTAACACACGGACACGAACACAACGGCTTATGTGTGTGTGTCCCTAATGGTTGTAGTGAAACTTGTGTTGAAAGTATCATCCAAGATATGCAGTAAGAAAAAAAATTTCCCCACCTGTGTATACACAAACATAGACAAGCACAAATCCTAATTCAGATCGCAAAAACAGGCACGAGGGAAGATTCACAGTTTACTTTTTTTTTTTGATCAACCAATAACTTCATTAGAATAAAAACGGGAGCTAGATGTTCAAAGCATACAAGGCAGACTTTGCCAAAGCATCTGCAGCAGAGTTTAGGTTTCTAGGAACATAAGAGAAAACAATAGATGAAAATGATGAAGCTAGTTTCTCGATATCCAAGTTGATTCCGTAGAGTTCCACATGATGTTGATTCGAGTTTAGAGCTTTGATAAGCACTTGATTACCTGATTTGAGGCAGATATTGGATAGATGGGCAGCTTTGGCTTGTATTAGGGCTTCTCGCACAGCTAGCACCTCAACCATCAGGGAGGTTGCGACGAACAATTCTGTTGTAGCTCCTTGTCTTGGGTCCTCCGAGTGTGGGGTGTACATAATCCAGCCACATCCTGCAGTTTTGTCTTGAGCTCTCCATGACGCATCCGTATACAGAGTTGTCAAACAAGTTGATGTATGGATGCTTTGATTGCTAAGGTTACGTGTCTCGATGTGTTTGATCGGTTGGGCCTCCTGCCACTCGCGAGCTAGTCTTAGGGAATTGCAAATGATGTTGTTTGGGTCAAGAGTACGGTTCTCAAAGACTAGGAGTTTCTTGCAGTCCAAATACACCAACACACCCAAGAGAATATATTAATGGCAACACCCGTAGGTGGGAAACAAACCAGGGGGGGTGATGATTCCAGTGTGTTCGCGAAGGTAGAAGTTGGTTGTATGTCGAGTTGCCTCGTCGTCGGTACGTTGCTCCAAACTCTTTTCGCGAACCGGCAATGGGGGAAGAGATGGTCTGCAGTCTCCGGTTCCCCACATCGAGCACAGGTCACTGGATGTGTCATGATTCCTCTCCTTTGTAAAGCCATGCCCAAGGGTAAGTGAAGAACCCTAAGATAGGGAGGATCACTTTAGCTGGGTGTTGGATATGATCCGAGAAGGCAAACAACACTTCTGGAACTGAGATGGATTGAAAGGATCGTCAAGAGATGCGGAATGACTCTTGATATACCCACGATCAAAGGCTAACCACCAAAGAAAGAATGAATGTGTTGGCTAACCACCAAACAACACACAAAGATGAATTGGCTGACCACCAAATCAACAAGCCGGTTCACACCAATGAACTAGCTAAAGAACTCTCTCTCTCACTTAGAGAAGAAACAAAATAAACAACCAAAACTGAACTGATTTTATTCATCAAAGGGACTACATATTTATAGTGTTTTGTAGTCAAAGACAATTAAAGAAAATGTGGGAAAACAATGCATAGAAAATACAAATTTGACTAGATCTAGTCAAGGCACGGAAAATGGAGGAGACTAGATCTGGTCAAGGTACGGAAAATAGAGAAGACTAATCAAGATGTCCAGGTTCATCCGAACCAGATGGATGCACGGGGTAAAGATAAAGACGCTTGCAGGATTGACCGGATGGTCCGCCGGATGAGAATGCATGTTCGTCTTCAATTTCTTCACCACCCAAGTCAAGTCTGGCATGATCCAAGTCAAGTCTGGCATGATCTTTCTCAAGTCTGGCATGATCTTTCTCAAGTCTGGCATGATCTTTCTCAAGTCTGACATGATCCAAGTCAAGTCTGGTACGGTGAAAAACATGAACCTCGGTTGAAATGTTCAGAACGTCCTGAACTCCATGCTTAGCTGGTTCCATGTAATGATCCTTGGACTGCGGCACATCATTCCCTTCCTCTTCAAAAACATTTGTCCTCAAATCTGAAACATTAAAAGCAAAATGATTATAAGCAAAAGAACCATAATCAGAACGTTGCTCACCTTGGGTTCGGTCCGGTTTGTGAATGGAAGAAGATCCTTCTTTATGACCACAGTTTTGCTCTCCACCTGACCCTTCTTTCGGTTCATGTGCATAGTCATCGAAAATTGGTAAAGGGTCTTCCGTTTCTGGCTCGGTTTCAATTTTCTCCAAAGTCACCAACGATTTCTGTTTTTGGCACTTGTTGGCATAATGACCAACCCTATGGCATTTGAAGCACCTGGTAGAAAGAGCCTTGCTTGTGGTTTTCACAGCCTTGTTTTTATCAGAAGACAACACATTAGTTTTTAAATCAGAATTTAAAGGAGAAGAAGAATTACTTTGTTGTTTTGGTGCAGAAGAAGTGTTGGTGTGTTTCCCTTCTTTTTGAGTTGCCGGACAACATAAATCGCCTTATGCAACATCTTTTCCAAGCTGGCATAAGTCTGAAACTCGTTCTGATCAGACACATCACGGTTGCTTCTCTTGGCTTTGGTGAAGGGACAATCACCACTCCTGATCCACTTCTCATCATCATCGAACTTGTTTTGTCTCTTCCTTTGGTTTCTTTGTTTCTGCACAAAATCAAACCCATTAGAAGCAAACTGTTTTTTTTTTTCCAAAAATCATCTGTTCTTTTTCTAACACGGTTTTAAAAGGAGAGTAAACGTCTTGTTGTAGTTTTGATTTCTTGAGAATTCCAAACATCCTGAAAACACTTAACAAAAGATTTAGCAAATAAAAATTCTCACACTCTCAAAGTGTTTAGCTCACGATTTTTAGGTGATCACTCAGAGTTCCTTCCACAGGTTCAAAGGATGATAGGCAGTCAAAATTCAGCAATCAAAACTCAAAACAAACTTTTGTGGGAAAAAGAAAAGAGAAAGAAAGATGAAGAGAATTTTGATATGGATCCGCCTTAACTGTCCTAAGGCTGGGTTTCTCTTCAGCCAGCAGGGCTTCTCTTCCACCACTCCCCCTGGATTTCTCTTCAGAAGTGACTCAAACCAAACTTTTACCCTTTTTTTTTTGATAGATTTTTTTTTTTCTCTTTTTCTTTTTTTTTAATAACTGGCGATCACTAGGGAGTAAAAGAACAGCCCGGATCCAACAAGAAATAAGAAAATAAAATCGTGGAGAGATGAGAAGATGAAAAGATGAATTGAAAACAAACCAGCCAAAGTGGCTCTGATACCAACTAAAGAACCCTAAGATAGGGAGGATCACTTTAGCTGGGTGTTGGATATGATCCGAGAAGGCAAACGACACTTCTGGAACTGAGATGGATTGAAAGGATCGTCAAGAGATGCGGAATGACTCTTGATATACCCACGATCTAAGGCTAACCACCAAAGAAAGAATGAATGTGTTGGCTAACCACCAAACAACACACAAAGATGAATTGGCTGACCACCAAATCAACAAGCCGGTTCACACCAATGAACTAGCTAAAGAACTCTCTCTCTCACTTAGAGAAGAAACAAAATAAACAACCAAAACTGAACTGATTTTATTCATCAAAGGGACTACATATTTATAGTGTTTTGTAGTCAAAAACAATTAAAGAAAATGTGGGAAAACAATGCATAGAAAATAAAAATTTGACTAGATCTAGTCAAGGCACGGAAAATGGAGGAGACTAGATCTGGTCAAGGCACGGAAAATGGAGAAGACTAGATCTGGTCAAGGTACGGAAAATAGAGAAGACTAGTCAAGATGTCCAGGTTCATCCGAACCAGATGGATGCACGGGGTAAAGATAAGGACGCTTGCAGGATTGACCGGATGGTCCGCCGGATGAGAATGCATGTTCGTCTTCAATTTTTTCACCACCCAAGTCAAGTCTGGCATGATCCAAGTCAAGTTTGGCATGATCCTCATTAAGTCTGGCATGATCCACATCAAGTCTGACATGATCCAAGTCAAGTCTGGCATGATCTTTCTCAAGTCTGGCATGATCTTTCTCAAGTCTGGCATGATCCAAGTCAAGTCTGGTATGGTGAAAAACATGAACCTCAGTTGAAATGTTCAGAACGTCCTGAACTCCATGCTGAGCTGGTTCCATGTAATGATCTGTGGACTGCGGCACATCATTCCCTTCCTCTTCAAAAAGATTTGTCCTCAAATCTGAAACATTAAAAGGAAAAGGATTATAAGCAAAAGAACCATAATCTGAACGTTGCTCACCTTGAGTTCGGTCCGGTTTGTGAATGGAAGAAGATCCTTCTTTATGACCACAGTTTTGCTCTCCACCTGACCCTTCTTTCGGTTCATGTGCATAGTCATCGAAAATTGGTAAAGGGTCTTCCGTTTCTGGCTCGGTTTCAATTTTCTCCAAAGTCACCAACGATTTCTGTTTTTGGCACTTGTTGGCATAATGACCAACCCTATGGCATTTGAAGCACCTGGTAGAAAGAGCCTTGCTTGTGGTTTTCACAGCCTTGTTTTTATCAGAAGACAACACATTAGTTTTTAAATCAGAATTTAAAGGAGAAGAAGAATTACTTTGTTGTTTTGGTGCAGAAGAAGTGTTGGTGTGTTTCCCTTCTTTTTGAGTTGCCGGACAACATAAATCGCCTTATGCAACATCTTTTCCAAGCTGGCATAAGTCTGAAACTCGTTCTGATCAGACACATCACGGTTGCTTCTCTTGGCTTTGGTGAAGGGACAATCACCACTCCTGATCCACTTCTCATCATCATCGAACTTGTTTTGTCTCTTCCTTTGGTTTCTTTGTTTCTGCACAAAATCAAACCCATTAGAAGCAAACTGTTTTTTTTTTTCCAAAAATCATCTGTTCTTTTTCTAACACGGTTTTAAAAGGAGAGTAAACGTCTTGTTGTAGTTTTGATTTCTTGAGAATTCCAAACATCCTGAAAACACTTAACAAAAGATTTAGCAAATAAAAATTCTCACACTCTCAAAGTGTTTAGCTCACGATTTTTAGGTGATCACTCAGAGTTCCTTCCACAGGTTCAAAGGATGATAGGCAGTCAAAATTCAGCAATCAAAACTCAAAACAAACTTTTGTGGGAAAAAGAAAAGAGAAAGAAAGATGAAGAGAATTTTGATATGGATCCGCCTTAACTGTCCTAAGGCTGGGTTTCTCTTCAGCCAGCAGGGCTTCTCTTCCACCACTCCCCCTGGATTTCTCTTCAGAAGTGACTCAAACCAAACTTTTACCCTTTTTTTTTTGATAGATTTTTTTTTTTCTCTTTTTCTTTTTTTTTAATAACTGGCGATCACTAGGGAGTAAAAGAACAGCCCGGATCCAACAAGAAATAAGAAAATAAAATCGTGGAGAGATGAGAAGATGAAAAGATGAATTGAAAACAAACCAGCCAAAGTGGCTCTGATACCAACTAAAGAACCCTAAGATAGGGAGGATCACTTTAGCTGGGTGTTGGATATGATCCGAGAAGGCAAACGACACTTCTGGAACTGAGATGGATTGAAAGGATCGTCAAGAGATGCGGAATGACTCTTGATATACCCACGATCTAAGGCTAACCACCAAAGAAAGAATGAATGTGTTGGCTAACCACCAAACAACACACAAAGATGAATTGGCTGACCACCAAATCAACAAGCCGGTTCACACCAATGAACTAGCTAAAGAACTCTCTCTCTCACTTAGAGAAGAAACAAAATAAACAACCAAAACTGAACTGATTTTATTCATCAAAGGGACTACATATTTATAGTGTTTTGTAGTCAAAGACAATTAAAGAAAATGTGGGAAAACAATGCATAGAAAATAAAAATTTGACTAGATCTAGTCAAGGCACGGATGGTCCGCCGGATGAGAATGCATGTTCGTCTTCAATTTTTTCACCACCCAAGTCAAGTCTGGCATGATCCAAGTCAAGTTTGGCATGATCCTCATTAAGTCTGGCATGATCCACATCAAGTCTGACATGATCCAAGTCAAGTCTGGCATGATCTTTCTCAAGTCTGGCATGATCTTTCTCAAGTCTGGCATGATCCAAGTCAAGTCTGGTACGGTGAAAAACATGAACCTCAGTTGAAATGTTCAGAACGTCCTGAACTCCATGCTGAGCTGGTTCCATGTAATGATCTGTGGACTGCGGCACATCATTCCCTTCCTCTTCAAAAAGATTTGTCCTCAAATCTGAAACATTAAAAGGAAAAGGATTATAAGCAAAAGAACCATAATCTGAACGTTGCTCACCTTGAGTTCGGTCCGGTTTGTGAATGGAAGAAGATCCTTCTTTATGACCACAGTTTTGCTCTCCACCTGACCCTTCTTTCGGTTCATGTGCATAGTCATCGAAAATTGGTAAAGGGTCTTCCGTTTCTGGCTCGGTTTCAATTTTCTCCAAAGTCACCAACGATTTCTGTTTTTGGCACTTGTTGGCATAATGACCAACCCTATGGCATTTGAAGCACCTGGTAGAAAGAGCCTTGCTTGTGGTTTTCACAGCCTTGTTTTTATCAGAAGACAACACATTAGTTTTCAAATCATAATTTGAAGGAGAAGAAGAATTACTTTGTTGTTTTGGTGCAGAAGAAGTGTTGGTGTTTCCCTTCTTTTTGAGTTGCCGGACAACATGAATCGCCTTATGCAACATCTTTTCCAAGCTGGCATAAGTCTGAAACTCGTTCTGATCAGACACATCACGGTTGCTTCTCTTGGCTTTGGTGAAGGGACAATCACCACTCCTGATCCACTTCTCATCATCATCGAACTTGTTTTGTCTCTTCCTTTGGTTTCTTTGTTTGTGCACAAAATCAAACCCATTAGAAGCAAACTGTTTTTTTTTTCCAAAAATCATCGGCTCTTTTTCTAACACGGTTTTAATAGGAAATTAAACGTCTTGTTGTGGTTTTCATTTCTTGAGAATTCCAAACATCCTGAAAACACTTAACAAAAGAGTTAGCAAATAAAAATTCTCACACTCTCAAAGTGTTTAGCTCACGATTTTTAGGTGATCACTCAGAGTTCTTTCCACTGGTTCAAAGGATGATAGGCATTCAAAATTCAGCATTCAAAACTCAAAACAAACTTTTGTGGGAAAAAGAAAAGAGAAAGAAAGATGAAGAGAATTTTGATATGGATCCGTCTTAACTGTCCTAAGGCTGGGTTTCTCTTCAGCCAGCAGGGTTTCTCTTCCACCACTCCCCCTGGATTTCTCTTCAGAAGTGACTCAAACCAAACTTTTACTTTTTTTTTTTTTGATAGATTTTTTTTTTCTCTTTTTCTTTTTTTTTAATGACTGGCGATCACTAGGGAGTAAAAGAACAACCCGGATCCAACAAAAAATATGAAAATAAAATCGTGGAGAGATGAGAAGATGAAAAGATGAATTGAAAACAAACCAGCCAAAGTGGCTCTGATACCAACTGAAGAACCCTAAGATAGAGAGGATCACTTTAGCTGGGTGTTGGATATGATCCGAGAAGGCAAACGGCACTTCTGGAACTGAGATGGATTGAAAAGATCGTCAAGAGATGCGGAATGACTCTTGATATACCCACGATCTAAGGCTAACCACCAAAGAAAGAATGAATGTGTTGGATAACCACCAAACAACACACAAAATGAATTGGCTGACCACCAAATCAACAAGCCGGTTCACACCAATGAACTAGCTAAAGAACTCTCTCTCTCACTCAGAGAAGAAACAAAATAAACAACCAAAACTGAACTGATTTTATTGATGAAATGGACTACATATTTATAGTGTTTTGTAGTCGAAGACAATTAAAGAAAATGTGGGAAAACAATGCATAGAAAATACAAATTTGACTAGATCTAGTCAAGGCACGGAAAATGGAGGAGACTAGATCTGGTCAAGGCACGAAAAATGGAGAAGACTAGATCTGGTCAAGGTACGGAAAATGGAGAAGACTAGTCAAGATGTCTAGGTTCATCCGAACCAGATGGATGCACGGGGTAAAGAGAAGGACGCTTGCGGGATTGACTGGATGGTCCGCCAGATGAGAATGCATGTCCGTCTTTGGTTTCTTCACCACCCAAGTCAAGTCTGGCATGATCCATGTCAAGTCTGGCATGATCCTCATTAAGTCTGGCATGATCCACATCAAGTCTGGGATGATCCAAGTCAAGTCTGGCATGATCTTTCTCAAGTCTGGCATGATCTTTCTCAAGTCTGGCATGATCCAAGTCAAGTCTGGTACGGTGAAAAACATGAACCTCGGTTGAAATGTTCAGAACGTCCTGAACTCCAAGCTGAGCTGGTTCCATGTAATGATCTGTGGTCTGCGGCACATCAGTAAGGCATCTTGTAAAATCTTCCAGAGGAAAACCTGGATTTTCTGTGGTGTTTTCACCGACCAAATGTTTTTAATCCAGTTGAAGTTCTGGAAGTGATCTTGATGATTCTGTTGTTCCCGCGCTTCCACCAGCTCTTGTTGTTTGACAGCTTCAAAATACCCAGACCTTCTAGAGTAGACTCCCGATGCATTGGGTGACCAGACATACTTGTCCCCTGCTCCCTAACGGCTCGGTCTCATACAGAGGATATGGTCTGCATATGAGGGGAGGAGGGACCGGATCCTCTGACGATCCCACTCGTTGGTCCCGCGTAAAAACAGATCAGAGACGAAGAGGTCGAGGTCATTCTCCTTCACTGGACCTATTGGACAAACCATAGTGTCGGTTTTTATCCAGTGTTCTTTCCACACTCTGGTGGAGTTTCCATCTCCGATTGCTTTGCCCATATTTGTTGCTAGGAGGTCTCTTCCATGGAGAATACCACGCCATCCATGGGAGCAGGTTGTAGTCTCCTTAACCATGAGGAAAGGTGCCTTATGACAATGCTTACCACGTAGCACTCGAGAGAGTAGACAATCCGGTTTCGTTAGGATTCTCCAAGACTGTTTGGCCAGTAGAGCTTTGTTGAACAGTTGGATGTCTCGGAAACCTAGACCTCCTAGTTGCTTCAGTTTTGAGAGTTTGGACCACGAAGTCCAGCACATCTTCCTCTTGTTGTCATTACCATCCCACCAAAACCTTGTCAATGTTGACTGGATCCTCTTACACAGGCTTGCGGGCATCTCAAAACACGACATCGCATGTGTGGGCGAAGCTGATAGAACCGCCTTCAACATAGTCAATTTTCCGACACTCGACAAGCATTGGGTGGATCAACTACTAGCCTGTTGCTTGATTCTGTCTACCAGTGAGGAAAACAAATCTTTTTTCCTCCTACCAATGTGCTCGGGGAGTCCAAGATATTTTCTTACCCCTCGTTCTCTAGCAATACCAAGGCGAGATTTGACTCTAGATCGAGTCTCCTGGACTGTCTTCGCAGATAAGGTGATAGAAGATTTATTTGTGTTGATGGTTTGCCCGGACGCCGCTTCGTCCTTTTGAAGGATCAAGTGG
Source organism: Brassica napus (assembly GCF_020379485.1). NCBI lineage: Eukaryota > Viridiplantae > Streptophyta > Magnoliopsida > Brassicales > Brassicaceae > Brassica > Brassica napus. Next base: position 7,949,028 of record NC_063451.1, on the reverse strand, counting down.
AGAGTGTCGCAGCTCTTCTCATCGGAGTGCATGAAGAACATGGTGTCATCGGCAAATAAAAGGTGGTTTACGTGAGGGGAGCTTCTGGCCACGCGAATCCCAGAAAACAGCCCCGCCTGCTGTGCTCTCTTACACAAGCCCGATAAAAACTCATTGCAAAGTATAAAGAGATACAGTGAGAGTGGATCTCCCTGCCGGATACCTCTCGACGGGAGCACCGAGCCTTGGACAGAATCATTAACCAGATACGAGTAGGAGACCGTCTGAATACAGGCCATAACTCTTAAAGTCCAAATGTTGTGAAGGCCTAATATCATCAATACAAGTTGAATGAAGTCTCATTCAAGTCGGTCGTAGGCCTTGCTCATGTCAGTTTTCACCGCCATTGTGCAGTTCTTCGTTGCATTGGAGATCTTGAGGAAGTGTAGGGTCTCGTGGGTGATAAGAACATTATCAGAAATCGCCCGTCCCGGCACAAAGGCCGACTGAGTTTCCGATATGATGCCATGGAGGATCGGTTTGAGCCGCAGAGTAAGGATTTTGATATCAGTTTTTAGACCACATTACATAAGGCAATGTGTCTATATTCGAAAACCATTTGGACTCTGAACCTTTGGTATAAGCCTTACATGGGTCTCATTAATGTGCGCTGGGAGTGAGCCGGTCCTGAAGAAGTCTTGCATCTCCTTGGTGATAATGGGGCCAACTGTAGACCAATTTGATTGAAAGAAACATGGTGGGAAGCCATCTGGTCCGGGTGCTTTGTCGGGGTGGATCGAGAACATAGCAATTCGAACCTCCTCGGGTGACGGTATTCTGATCAGACACTCGTTCGTCTCAGCCGAGATACATGGAGAAATCGCTTGTTCCACTAGTGATGCTGGTTCAAACAGTGTGTTTGGTGTGTCACTTGATGTGAAAATTGTCTGAAAATAGGAAGTTATTTCCTGAACAATATGAGATTCTTCATACAAAGCAAGCCCAGCAGCATTCTCTAACACAATGATACGATTTCTTGCTTTCTTCCCTTTACAAACTGCATGAAAATACCCTGACTTTCTATCCCCGGCTGCAAGCAACATAAGTCGGCTTCTTTGTCTCCAAAAGTATTCCTCTTCTTTATATTCCTTAAGAAGCTCGAGGTTAAGGGTAGAGAGGAGTGTGTTGTCCCCTACGCTATCCGACATAGCCGCTTCCAGGTCCGCTTTCAGCTTCTCGATGCGTAGTTTGCTGTTTGCGTAATGTTTCTTGCTCAAGGCGTCGTTCCACTGAAAGGTGAGGGATCGAATTCCACGTTTCTGTGATGAGGTTTTTGATGTCTGGGTTACTACTGAGGCGTCGATCATACCGGGAAAGCCTTCCCACTTTATTTCTTGTTGGATCGACATAGGTGATGACTGGTCGGTGATCAGATCCTTCAAACTCCATATAATGGCATCTTCCCGATGGGAATATATCAGACTAAGAGCTGTTTGCTACGGTTCTATCCAATCTGCAATAGACCAAATGCTTATGTCGTTTGCCCCTCCACGAGAGGTAGTTTCCAAAGTGCTTCAAGTCAAACAAGTCTCCATTAGATAGGAATGTGCGGAAAGTGGAGAACGAACCTTCTGCTCGGATTGGTCCCCCACTTTTCTCAGAATTATCAATGATTTCATTGAAATCCCCGATGAGCATCCACAGTGTGTCTCTATTTGCTGAGATGGTGGTGATGTGGTTCCAAAACGCTTGTCGGAGTGTATTTTCCGGCTCACCATATCTGAAGGTTGAGTGAAAAGAAACTCCTTTGTAGGTGATCAGAGTGTCAATGTAGTTCTGTGATGAAGAGAGGATCTGGACATCCACCTCCGGCTTCCAGAAGAGCGCAAGTCCTCCACTACTTGGGCTAGATGGAGGCAGCAGAAAGTGTTTATCCGAGGCCAGGAAGTCCAGTTCCTTGAGTACAAAAGAATCAGCGATCTTTGTTTCCGATAGGAAAATTATGTCGGGTGAGATCTTCTTCCGGATCTCCTTTAGTCGCTGGACTGTTATGGGATTTCCCAAACAACAACAGTTCCAAATTAGAGTCACTAAGGATCGGAAGAGGAGGCGACAGCCGGGGAAAATCCCGAGGTTGTCGCTTGCTTGCTGGAAACAGCTGAGTCTTTGGTCGAGTTGGATTCGAGTTGGTGCCCGCAACGCTATTACCTACAATATTAGTTCTCCTAGAGGTCTTTCCGGATTTGTTTGCAGGTGAGGCCGATGCCATTGTCAGGTTACGTTTTCTAGAACTTTCTCCCTTAAAGACTTTGGGACTGATGCGCAAATCCCTCTGTTTTGGAGGTCTTCCTCTTTTTTTGCTTTGCTGAGCAGGTTGTGTTGTTGTGAGGGGGAGATTACTTGTGTTTTGTGGTATCATCATTTCCTCAGTAGGTGCTTCTGCCGCTCTTGCTGCAAGATAAGATTGTTGTGCCAAGAGCTCCGCTTCCATAATAGATGCAGCTGTAGTTTCCACAAGTCCATAGGCCTCTCCGTTTAGTACTCTATGTTTTCTTGCAGCGCTTTCGACAGGATCAGCCACATTAGTATACTGATAAGTGACTTCTCTCAGCTCGTCCATCACCTCTTCAGTTGATCTAGGTGGTGGGAGGAGGCTAGGTTGCAGTGGAGGGAAGTCCTCCTTATCCAAATAAGTCGAACATTTTGTGTGTCGCTAATTTTTTCATGACTTCATATGAAGGAGAGAGGTAGAGAGTGAGTAAGGAGGTGACTTACCGCTATCACTGATGAGGAGGAGCTTGATAAGGTAATCATAATCTGAACGAGCTCATGCTGGCGCAACAACCATCAGAGAAGATTATCGTAATGACTCCACGGTGGGCAAAGATACTTGAGGAGGTTTTGCTGCTGCTGGCATCTATTGTTTAAAAAACAAAACTTAGGTTCACTCCTAGGGTGAACTTTCACCTTCTATAACCAATCAAAGTGCCATATAGATAATTAAATAAAAAGTTTATTTAAAAATAGCTAAAAAAATAACGTCAATTTTAACGACACAGACGCCGCTAGTTAAACCGTAAAACCTAAATCTTAAATACTTAACCCTAAACCTTAAATCCTTAATTTTTAATTCTTAACCCTCAACCTTAAATCCTAAATCCAAACTCTATACCCCAAACTCAATCCATATACTCTAAACCAAAATCTATACCTAAACCCAAACGGTAAACCTTAAATCCAAACCCTATACCCTAAATCCAAATCCTAAGCCCTAAACCCAAACCGTATACCCTAAACCAAAATTCTAGATTTAAAACCCAAACCATAAACCCTAAACCCAAACCCTAAACCTAGACGCTATATATAGGGTTTGGGTTTAGAGTCTACGGTTTGAGTTCGAGGTCTAGGATTTAGGTTTAGGGTATATGGTTTGGGTTTAGGGTTTATTGTTAGGGTTTAGGGTGTAGGTTTTGGGTTTAGGATATACGATTTGGGTCTAGAGTATAGGATTTGGGGTTAGGGTATTGAGTTTAGGTTTAGGGTCTAGAATTTAGGTTTAAAATTTATGGTTTAGAATTTAGGTTTAAAACCCAAACCATAAACCCTAAACCCAAACCCTAAACCTAGACGCTATATATAGGGTTTGGGTTTAGAGTCTACGGTTTGAGTTCGAGGTCTAGGATTTAGGTTTAGGGTATATGGTTTGGGTTTAGGGTTTATTGTTAGGGTTTAGGGTGTAGGTTTTGGGTTTAGGATATACGATTTGGGTCTAGAGTATAGGATTTGGGGTTAGGGTATTGAGTTTAGGTTTAGGGTCTAGAATTTAGGTTTAAAATTTATGGTTTAGAATTTAAAATTTAGTGTTTAGGGTTTAGATGGCGGCGTTAGTGTCGTAAAAAATTTGCGTTACTCTTTTTTTTAGCTATTTTTAAATTATTTTTATATTTTTTATTTAATTATCTACGTGGCACTTTGATTGGTCATAAAATGAGTGGTGAATTTAAAAGTTCACCCTAGGGGGTGAACCTAAGTTTTGTTCTTGTTTAAATGTAAATAAATAATAAAAATAATACTTAATATTTTGTTTTTAATTAGTTTGTTTTTTGAATTTTTTTTAATTGTAGAATTAGAAGGTTAGACAGGGGTTAACATTAATATTTATTATAAGTGGACAAAATTCCATAAAATAATTCTGAGGGGACAAATAGATGAGTTATTTTGTTCTTTTTTGGCAAAATTCCCAAATAAAAAGGACAATGATTGTAACTTAAAAAGTTTAAAATAATAGATCGTCAAAGAAAAAACACTCACTAAAATATGACATTAACAAGAATTATAAGACATGAAAATACTTAAGGATGTAAATTATTTTTGGAAAATATTAACTACAACTCACAATTCACACAAAGAATACTAAGTTGTTTCCAGTCGGAGATGATTTCCAAAATAAGAACAATTTCCACACTACACCATTGTTAACACAATTACCCACCCACAACTATACTAACACACCTAATTAGATTAATAGAAAAACAGAATCACAAAACATATACCATACATAACAAAAAATAACAATCCACATGAAGCGCATACAACCTATTAGTGTTTATTAAATTGTAAAAATTTTGAAATCCTAAACTTATTTGTTTCGTAAAAATATATTAGGATTTGTTTTTAAGATATTAGATCTTCTCTTTGCGCTTACTTGGCCAAATTAGTCTTATTGTTAGTCAAATTTAAAACTATATAACCAAATATTAAGTTTGACTAAAAGTGAAATTAATTCTGGTGAGTCAATAATAGAAGGTTGAATATTTTTTAATGAAGTAGTTACAAATTATTTTTGGTAGAAATGAGTAATTTGAGGACCAAGTATCTTCTAAATACTTTCTCATCTATTTGATATGTCAAATATTGATTTTTCCACAAACCAAAATCTTATTTGATGAAATGCTAAAACTTTGTAATTAAATACATACATATTAATAAAATATGAGTTGACGACAATGCACCTTTTTCTTTATTTTTATCGACATTTACATATGCAGAGCTGCAAACATAATAATAACACTAGATCTTGATCCGCGCAACCGCGCAGATATTTTTTCAATTTATATACATAGATATTTATTTTAGATCATTGGTGGTAAACATTTTTAACGTTAATCATATATATAAATATTTATATAACTATTTCAAATACAATAATTTCATAGTTTATATATTATAATTAATTAATTGTTTAAGATCGTTAAATGCATTTTTCGCTTCTTATTATATATTTATATGATTGTGTTTGCATTTAGTTACTGAAAAATTTAATATATGCATGAAAAAACATATCTGAAAATTGTTTTGTGTTTAATTTATACTAAATTCTGACCCACCGTCCTTCAAAGCTGAATTTTCTTTTAGCAATATTTTTTACATTTATTCATTTTAGATAATATATTATTGTATATACAAAATTTTAAGATATGTAAATTTTTTTATACATGTATTATATAGTTTGCGAATATTAAGTTGTTCTGACATCATATTATATTTTTAACATAAATATTTATATTTATGAAAATAAATTTATGAATTTAATATAATTTATCATATTTAGTTCAATATAATAGTTTATTTCAACATGATTTATTATTATTATAAAATATATAAAAATAAAATAGAATTTTTATTTTTCATTTTATAAACGATAACTAGAAATAAAATAGAATTTGTAATATTTAGTTCAATATAATAATATTCTATTTAAAATTAAACTATATCATTATTAAAGTAGTTACAAAGATTTTATATTTTTAGCTTTAGTGAATATATGAAACTTACCAACATAATCTCTGGTTTTATTTCTAAATTTGAAATATATATATGGAAGTTAAATTAAATTGGACCTACATAATAGAAAAGAAATATTTGGAGATACTGTTAAGAACAACAAAAAATATTTTTAAAAGAGAAACTATAATATATTGTACGTACAAACTAATTTTGTAGTAAATATTTTTATTTGAAACAGAAAGGATATTTCTTTCTAACAAAATCTTTTAAAAATCTTTATCAAATGTATTTTGAAAATTAATCAATTTAAATTGTTAATATCATTAGAATAAAATTAAAATATTTATATGATTTAATTTTCGTTCATCAATCAAAAATAAATTTAATTTGAAATTCTAATTATATTTTATGATAATTAAAATTACAGTTAATTAATTTTCGAAAATAAATTGTATCCTGATTCTGAAAATATTTTGCTAGAATTATCTTAAACAATATTTATTTGTATTTTAAATAAATGATAAAGATATTAAAAGATATGATGATTAAGTCATGTAAAACTTGATAAACTTTCTAGAGAAGGGTCCAAACAAAAAAAATTACCCATGAACAAAATCATGATTTTTGTTTTAATATATAAGATATGTATGGAAGATTTGTGGAAGAACTATGTTAGAAAAGAGTTGTGCATGACCCATACTATGTTTTTGCAAACCTAGTCTTCATATACTCCCCAAAAAATAGAGTAATAACAGATGTGCTGTGCAGAACATCACACATGCCAATGCACATTATGCACAGACACAAACTACCGGAAGAGTTTTGAAAGACGTAGGGCAGATTTAGGGTCAGTTCAACACTGTTAAGAGTCGTAGGATAAAAAAAAAATTTTACTCTCTAAAATTTATATACAGATAATGTTTAAACTATTTTTAAAACTTAATCAGCAATATTTTCTATATTTGTAATAAAAATAAAACTATATACATATCAAATAATTTTGGGCCATTTTCAGATTTATTTGTTATATTTATATTTTTTTATATAAAAATTTAGATTTATAAAGAATTAGGCCCCTTAATTATTATTATACGGGGGGCCATGAGATTGGGCCCGGAATGGTCGCACCGCTTGTCCCCCTAGTAAGCCGGCGATGGACATATTAGAGTATTGGAAGACATAAGGTAGACTTATATAGACATAATTTAAAACAGAAAATGAAGCGTAAGAAGTAGCGCTGGTCTTATGAAATAATTAGACACATTTTCACAAAGTTTTTCTTAAAGCGCATTTCTCTCCAAATTTAATTATCATTTTGAATCATTTTGGACAATATGTCTAATTTCTCAGTCACATGATAAATTTATACTATTAAAACAGAAACACTAAAAAATCTACTAACAAAAAGTCATAGTTGGACAAACATTTAGGGCCTGACTGGTTCAAACACAGCGGTTGCGGCTGCGGGAGTTTGCGGATGCGGGTGGTTGCGGTTTCTAACGATTTTAAGAGATTTGTACGACTGGTTCTGCGGTTAGAAATTGGTGCGTTTGCGGAATACTTATGACTGGTTAACTACCAAATACAATAGCAGTTAAATAATAAATTAACAATATTTACATTTTATATAATTATAAAAAATATCAAAATATAATATTATAATAAATATGAAAATTATATTTAGAAAGTTATAGTTTTAAATTTTTAATATTATAGACAATATTTTTATTTTAAAATTTTATAATATTAATTAAAATATAATAGATATATTTTAGTATTTTTATAATTCCAATTTAAAATTTTTATTGATTATTTTTATTTTTGTATTTATATGGTTTTTGAAAAAAAAAGAAAAAAAAATTATCCTCCCGCAACTGCTCGTAACCGCAAACGGTAGCTGGAACCAGCTTTTGATTTTAAGAGGTTTAGAGCGGTTTGAAGCGGTGTGTAACAGTTTGTATGATTGTTTCGAAACACTATCAAACGCTAGCAACCGCAAAAGCTGCGTTTGCGGATGGTAGCGGAGAAACCAGTCAGGCCCTTAGTTAACTTCCTCCTATTTCTCCTACAATAACCTAGTTATTATTAAATATATACCATAATTTAACATATCATTTTAGTATTTTCAAAATAAAATATCTGAAATGATATTATTAAATATTATTTCTACTATGCATATTAAAAATATTTTTTATTTAAAATGTAAATATATATTTTTAATATTTACTTTTAAATAATAAAATTCTTAATTAATATTGACTATTATTATAAATTAATGTTAGTTGAGTTTTTATTTATATAATAAGAAATAACATTTCTATAATATTTATATATACATAATTCATATTCAAAATTAAATTACTACACAAATTAATAAATGTAGAGTAACTTAATCCATTTATTAACTATTTTATAAATTATAAAATTAACATCATTACATATACAAAATAACATATATTCCTGAATTTTATAACACATTTCAACTTATTAAAACAAAATATTAAATAAGATATTTTAACTAAGAAGTAATTTTGTATGTTAATATAGAGATTTAAATTAGTATATTAAAAGATAATTCGGTATATTTGAATTTTGTAAAAGTACAATACTAAATTTAGCTGATACTGATTTGATTACATGGTACATTATACTATAGATTATGTTTTACAATTACAGTTTTTGTAAATCATATCATAAACATTTAAATAGTTATTAAGTATGGGACGGGTCGAATGATATAGAGTTAATTTATATTATAATAAAATATATTTTGACCAATGTAAAAAGTTAAAAATAAATTCTTATTAAAATTTAAAGCTTGAAAATATAAGTAAAATTAATAGGAGTTGGGTAATATAAATGAATTATCTTATTTTTAGAAAACTATAATATATAAATTTTAAATAATATATATACATATATATTTTAAAGAAAAATATTTTATAAATATACAGATGTATAAAATTTCTAATTTTTAGTAAATGATTTTTAAATAAAAATTAATTATGCAATTTGAAACCGCGGATCAAAATCTATTATATAAAAAATAATATCTTGAAAAGAAATAACATGATTATGGGTAAGATATCCACGTAAGACAATAAATATGTTTTTTTTTTTTTTGAACTTCGTGACTTTTGTTTTAATATATAATATATGTGTGGAAGAGTCGTGGAAGAACTAGATTAGAAAAGAGTTGTGCATGACCCATAGTATGTTTTTGCAAACCTAGTCTTCATATACATCCCCAAAAAATAGAGTAATAACAGATGTGCTGTGCAGAACATCACACATGCCAATGCACATTATGCACAGACACAAACTACCGGAAGAGTTTTGAAAGACGTAGGGCAGATTTAGTTTTGAAAGTGTCCCACAACATTAAAATAAGTCTTTCTCAAAAAAAAAACATTAAAATAAGTCGACATGATTATATCAATACGGTACAATATTCCAACATATTTTAACCCATTTTATTTTATCAGCGAAAGAAAATTTATAATCATTTAATGAAATATCATTTCAAGAATGAGTGCAAGTACTCTTCTTTTCTTTTGTTGCTTATCTGCATTTGCGACAATATATGGTAGTACGAAATGTGAAAAGGAAGAAACTTTTTATTATTCTTTTCTGAAAAGTAACCAAAACTACAAGACTAAAGAACCTAAAATAAGAAAAGAAAGCCCTAGAAGGAGTTAGTATATCTTGACGTGGCAAGTGCAGCGAAGTAGAGGAAGGAAGTAGCGATCGTCGTAGAAGCCCAAAATGACATCAGAACACTCATTTCTCATGTTGACGAAAAGGTTGCAGCAATAGTCACTTACACGAAACCTCCCTGTGTAGTAACTTACCTCTATTTGTTGCTTGCATACTGCCGACGGCCCAAATTCGGTTATGCAGTTAATGAAATGCCCCAACGGATTCCAATTCCGATAAGGAGGCCATTGAGTTGATGGCGTTGTTGGTTCTTTTGGAGGGGATTGTGCTGGGATTGGTTCGTGTGGCGGTGGTGGAGAGTGAATGATCTAAAAAATAAATATCAAAGGCAGAAATCTTAGTAAAATGGTTTTAGATTAATATCTATCTCATAGACAACAGTAATACGCTGACAAATATAATATTCATCATCATTAGACATATTAAAAGGTTTTTTGGCCAGAAAAAGTTTTAATTTGAAGTGATGTTTTCAATATTCACTGCAAAAAAAATTAGGTGTTGTTCTTTAATTGTGATTATAATAAGTGATTAATTATTTGATTGTTGTCTTCATCACTAATATAAACATGGTTATGATAAGTATGTTTTTGGTAAAAATTATGATAAGTATTTTGTAACTTATATTATTTTTTATGCATTATGTCTAAATATAATATTGACTGAAACGAGCAAGTATCCAATAAACTGATTATTATTTTTTTTGGTAAAAAATGTTAAAAATAAACTGATTTATTTTTTTTTGAAAAAGAAAATAAAATAAGATATTACTAAGATATATATATATATATATATTTTGTAAAAGGGCTTAAGATATATATCTTTGAAGTTAACAAAATTATACTAACCAGAATTGATGTTTTAGCAGGTGGAGGAGACTCATTTGGAGTCAGAGATGATGGGTTAGGAGGTGGAGTAAACGTTTTTGGAGTTGGACGTGGAGGTGATGGTGTAGGTGATGGCGGAGACATTTTAGGAGTCGGTGGAGGCGATGGTTTAGGAGGCGGAGGTGAGGGTTTAGGAGGCGGAGATGAGGGTTTAGGAGGCGGAGGCGGAGGTGGAGGCGGAGGCGGAAGAGATGGGTTAGGAGGTGGAGGAGACTTCTTCGGAGATGGACGTGGAGGTGAGGGTTTAGGTAGTGGCGGAGCCATCTTAGGAGTCAGGGGAGACGACGGAGTTGGAGGCTTTTGTGACGGTGGTTGAGGAGGTGAAGGGTAACTAATAGAAATGGCCGCTCCAGATCCGTTATTATAGGTACATTTCCAGACTTTGGAATCTCCAAAATGGAGTTTACCAGCGTATAAATGGGGTTGAGCTTGGCCGGTATTCACCAGCTTCTCCTCATTAGAGACTTCTGAAGGTTTTGGCCAACCTCCCATCGTTGTGGTCGGTGAAACAATGATACAGAGGAGAGCGACGACGAAGATAATGAGGCTTTTCATTGTTGAGTGTGTGCGAAATGAATCGAGCGTGAATGAAACTTGTGGAATGGATTATATAGACGGGCGTTTCTCTTAACCTATTTGTGCGCTGCATATAGATTTTAAAATATATTTTACCGGATCTTATCAGATACCGAAACTGAATTCTCGTTATAATATTTTTCTCCGGTTCTTTTTGAAAATGTCAATCGCGTGGTTTTCTATTAAATATGTTGGAGATTTGATTATGTCAACAGAAATATAATGTGAAAACGAAAAAGAAGCTAAGAGCTGTTTAGAAAATAAGATATATCTGTAGACCTGGGGGGGGGAGGTATTCTTCTTATCGTTACCTTCTGTTAACCATGACAAGGATAAAATAAGCCATATAGGCGAGTTTTTCTTCTTCCTGTTTTTTCCAAAATATGATTTTTGAAAATATATAGTTATAGATATTCAAGTTTAACATATGTTGATAAATTTATTTCATATAAAAATATTACTTTATTTACAAATTTTAACCTTTTAATGGTAAATAATAATTAATTTAAATGAAAGTATTTTTTAAATAAATAGGTCAATTTACCAATTTAATCTACTTTTCATATTTAATTTATATAATACTTCAATTTTAATATAATATAGACTGTAATTATAAAAGTTATAAAATAGCATAGATTTTTCAATTTTTCATTTTGTAATAAAATTTAATTAATATTAATTTATAAGAATATTATATTACTAATTACAAAATTAATTAATGAATTATTTAACATAAATTTTTTAAAAATTAGTAGAATTTTTTTATATTTTTTCTTAATAATGTTTTTATGATTAAAAATGAAATTCAGATTTATAGCTAAAACTGATTTATTATTAATATCCTTATTGATTATTATGTAATTAATGAAATGGACATAATATAACTTTTGTACTGTAGATAAAAATAGTAACTATATTTTAATAAAATAGGTACATGAAGTTTTTAGAACTAATTAAATATCATAATACGCATAGATTGCATAAACAATTTGAGGTTGCATAATTTTTTTATAATAATATCACATGTTTTAGAAAAAATACTATAAATTTTGTAAGCAACACCTATAAATTTGTTTGTGTCAGAGTAAATAATACTTTTTGGACTTCTTCGTCAGTTATGTAGGACACAAGGTTGCATTATGTGTTAAAAATATATATATTAATCGCATGTTTTACTATAACATAAGATCCAATTTTGTGGTTTATTTATGATTGGAGATTGATTAAATTAAATGCAGTCTCACAGCTACTAGCAAAATTACATCAATTACAATACGTGCACCATATAGAAGAGTCCCTAACCCGATCCTAAAAAGGATAATAAGCACATTTGGTTTGAGCTAAGCTTATGGGATTAAATCATGAAAATGTGAATCAAGACGAAAATATGGCCTCACTGTCTTCCCCTGAACAAATTTGTATAAAGAAACATGACAATGTTTGTCACATACATACCGGATGCGAGCCCGATATTTAATGTCAAGACCCGTGATGATTTGGTCCATGTAGAGAAAATCCTAGGGTTTTTCCCTTCTTCGTCTATAAAAGAAGACAGTCCCTTAGGTTTTTTTCAGAGACACAAAAATTAGCGAAGCTCTGCCCAAGTAAGAAGAGAGCAGCCGCTGGCCATCAAACCTCCACAGACCACCGAGTAGCCTCACCGGAGAGGAGATCTCGCCGTGTTCCAGTCCCTTCTCGTCGTTTCCTTGAGTATTCTACTCTTTTTCTTCTAGATCCAGCAACTAGTGAGGGTAACCCTAAACACTCTCTTTTAGATATCTCTTTTCTCTTTCTTCTTCTAAATCTATGATCTAGGGTTTGGGTGAAAACTAACTCTTGTTCTTGTAGATCTGCTTCGTGAGGATCCGTAGAACTCAGATCTATATCAATTCTCATCTCATTTTGCAGATCTAGGCTAAGGTGAGAGCTTGTTGCAATCTCTATCTCCTTTTATCATTATCTCATCATGGTAGAAATGTCTAGGATAATCATTCATCCCTACATGTTGTGTTCTATAAATCTATTAATATAAATAACTATCCTTATGATGTATATAAATATCTTGATGCTTGACTTGTGAAAGACATAGATCTATTGCTAACATTGTTAAAATATGGTTTAATGATGATTGAGGATTGAATGTGAAGATTGTATAGATTGAGGTTATTGTATATGAGGACGATATATATTTGGGAGATGTAAATGAGTTAGAGAAAGGCTTAAGGCCTATGTGTGTCGGTGTAACGTGGTGGAATGACGTATATGTATGTCTCGGGCGTCACATCGTTTCTTGTTGGGTCATGTGGCAATCGCGTGAGTTGGCATGATTCATCGCCGGAGCGGGCATGCGGCACGCCTGTGAATATAGTAAGAACGTAGTAGCGTGATGTCATGGAGACAACGTGAAACGTATGAACATGGTGGCGGATCAAGCGTGAACCGGTGTCGGTAACTTGATTGCGTGAAGGCGTGAGGACAACGTGATGTCGTGGAGACAACACAATATGAATAGTTCTCACGCGACAACATGAGAGACGTGGAGACAGTGTGATGTGGCGTGATCTCATGTTGGCACCATCGGGGTTTATCCTCCTTTTTTGTTGATTGATTTTTCCTTACTGGATGTTTAAGTTAGATACTTATGCTATGTTGTATGATGATTGTTGGTGATTGATTTCGGGGCTCCTAGAGCTTCCCTCGCCGAGTATTTGTCGAAATACTCAGCCCTCCTTTTTTTCAGATGAGTTCGAGGAAGTGCAAGAGTAGTCGTCTCGGGGTGGTGCTGGCTCTTCGGGTGTTTGGTTTCTTTAAGTTATTTCATTTTAAGACTTGATAATTTGGTTTTAAGCATTTCCTATTCGTTTAGTCTGATTTTGTAAGACATTTGGATTCGATCCTTGGGAATGAGATTTGCATTGGCCTTTTTAAGTGTTTTTATTGGTGAAGGCAATGTGAATTCATGCCGTCTCGGTTAAGCGAGATTAGGGTGTGACAAGTGGTATCAGAGCTGAGGTTAGGGCCCCCGGTCCTAAGCCGGGAGCCTGTAGAGATGCTTTTTGTCCGGTTCCTATCGGAATAAAGTTTAAGATCTTTAAAAATTTTGGATTTCTAAAGTTGTTTTGGGATTTTAAAGAAGGACAAATGGGGATTTCAAAAGTTAGAGTCAAGAACACCATCGAGACCACTCCTTTACTTTGAACTCATTCATTCGTCATTCGTAAACAGGAAAAAGTTATGAATGTTAGTTTTTCATGAATAGGATGTCACCAAGAGGAAGAAGAACCGCTAGGGGAAAAGGCGCTGCAGCACGTGTGGCTCGGGAAGCTAGCCCAACCGATTCGGTGGAAAGTGTGAATGGAACTAACACTGAGACTGAAGGTGGAAACTCAACAAGGGTAAGTCAGCAGAGTGACCAACCAGCAGAGTATGCATAAATGATGGCAGAGTTGCTAAGATACCGTGAGCGTTTTGGAGATCAAATGCGTGAAGAACCTGCTGATGGAGCACAACACCAGGCTGATGCTCGCGGGGATGTACCGGGCGTTGGAGTGCAGCACCGTCAGCTGCCTCCGCCTCCACCGTTTGTGCCAGTTCATGATCAAGGACCCTGGTACTGGGAAGTGATGAAGTACATGAGGGACATGCAAATGGATCATTTCAGTGGGAAGGCCAGTGCCACCTCTGCAGACAACTTGAGGAGGAAGCTGGAGAAGAACTTGGAAACAGCCATGTGTCCAGCCGAGTTTCGTAGGGAATTGGCTGTTCATTACCTGAAAGACGAAGCCATGATATGGTGGGAAGGTGTGGTGGAATTAGCGCGAGGACGCTATGAACTTACTTGGGAGGAATTTAAGGATGAGTTCACCCGTGAGTATGTTCCCCCTGAGGCAACAGACATGATGGAGAGTGAATTTGAGAATCTGCGCCAAGGAAACAATACAGTGAAAGATTATAAAGAGGAATTCAATCGTCTCATGAGGTTTTCTCGAAGGCGTATGGAGGAGCAAGACCTGATCCGCAAATTCATGAATGGACTAAGGATTGATTTGAAGAACATGTGTGCCCTTTGGAAGTATGACCGTTTCACCGAACTAGTTGAAACAACAACTTCTCAGGAATTAGGCTTGGAAGAGGAAAGCGAACTTGCAAGGAGCACTCAGTCGAAGGCGACCAAGTGAACTTGGAAAGTCGCTAATGCACCCTAAGCTGCAAAAACTGAGGGAGGATTAACGTGCCATAGGAGTAATAAGAAAAGATACCTCATAAAGGATTGTAGATTCCCAACGAATAATCGATGTTACCGTTGTAACAGAGTAGGACACACTTCGAGCGCATGTCGTATGCCGGCACAGGGAGCACCGAAGCAGGGAGCTGGGCGCAAAGAGCAATTACCGCCACCACCAAAAAGGCAAGATTTGGGTGGACGAGCCTTCGTAGTCGGGGACCACGAAGGAGGAGAACCAATCGTGGGTATGTTTCCTATACCTACTTGACTAGATGTTTACTTATAAGTCTTCTTTGGTCCAAGTATTGTAGACTTAGACATAGTTCAAATAGTGTAGGATCGGTTTTAGTTGGGGAAATAAATGCCCATACCTTGTTTGATACTGGCGCAACACATAGTTTTGTGTCTCCCACCTTGACAAAGTGTTGGAACTTTGAGGGCATGTTCGTTTCAAACGCCAAAGGAATAGAAACCGTAGGGACCGAGTTAATGATGTCTACTGGAACATATGAGGATGTCTCCATTGTCATAGAAAGCATTGAGCTTAAAGGAAATCTGGTGGAGATGGAGTTAAACCACTACCAAGTGATCTTAGGAATAGATTCGTTGACATATCACAAGGCCGTGATGGATTGCCCAAAGACGCATGTCTACATCCCTAGGACCGAAGGAAAAATAATTTTTCGAGGGATAAAGAGAAGTACGAGAATCCCGATCATATCCATGATGCAAGCGTAAGAGTTATTGGAGAAAGGAAGTGAAGCTTATCTCGCCACTATCAACATCATGGGGTCGGATAAGGAAGCCGACTTAGACACTATTCATGTTTATTAGACCTACTGGATAAGGGATTCATTAGACCAAGTAGCTCACCATGGGGAGCTCCTGTCCTGTTTGTAAAGAAGAAGGACATAAGTTTCAGACTTTGGATTGACTATCGTGGATTGAACAAAGTGACGATAAAGAACAAGTACCCTCTGCCGAGGATCGACGAGTTGTTGGACCAACAACAAGGAGCGTCATGGTACTCAAAGATAGATTGGCATCCGTGTATCACCAAATCTCGATTGCAGAGGAAGACGTAAGGAAGACGGCCTTCCGAACACGTTATGGTCACTATGAGTTCGTGGTGATGCCATTTGGAGTCACTAACACCCCAACAGCGTTTATGAAGTTGATGAACAATGTGTTTCGGGAATACTTGGACAAGTGTGTGATTGTATTCATCAACAACATTTTGGTATACTCTAAGAGCAAAGGAGAGCATGATTGGCATCTAAGAGTGGTATTAAACAAGTTGCGAGGGCAGCAATTGTACGCAAAGTCAAGCAAGTGTAGCTTTTGGTAGCGGGAGATTAGGTTTTTGGGGCATATTATATCCGAAGCCGGAGTGGCTGTGGATCCAGAGAAAATTGTCGCCATTACACAGTGGCCTACACCTGAAAGTGCTACTGAGGTCCGTAGTTTCTTTGGATTGGCGGGATACTACAATAAGTATGTGAAGGGATTTGCAAGTACAACTAAACCTATGACCATGTTAACGGGAAAGGATGTGAAGTTTGTGTGGTAAGAAGCTTGTGCTAAGAGTTTCGAAAGGCTGAAGGAACATCTAACCCAGACACCAGTACTGGTACTACCAAGCCCAAGTGTACCATACATGGCATATACAGACACTTCTAAGACGGGACTAGGATGTGTGCTTATGCAAGAAAAGCAAGTGGTCGCTTATGCATCAAGACAACTAAGGCCGCATGAGGTCAATTATCCGACTCATGATTTGGAGTCAGGTGCAGTTGTGTTTGCACTTAAGATTTGGAGGTTGTATCTCTATGGAGAGAAGGTGCAAGTGTTCATGGATCACAAAAGTTTGAAGTAATATTTACCCAAGGAGACCTGAATCTGAGGCAACGCAGCTGGATAGAGTTATTAGCGGACAACAATCTAGATATCGTCTACCACCCAAGAAAAGTAAACCAATTGGACGACGCCCTCAGTAGGCGTAAGGTCGACGTCTCGGAGACAAAAGAGGTGCAAGAGTTAGTTGCTACTTTGGCCAGTTTACGGCTATGTGCTACTACTGTTGAAGATAGTACAGCTGGATTGGATGCCTTAGATCAAGCAGACTTGTTAGAGAGGATCAGTAAAGATCAACAAGAAGATGACCCATTGCAGAGAATGATTTCAAAGGAAGTTGTTGGATACCGCACCGCCACAAATGGAACTTATCTATTCAAAAATAGGGTGTGTGTGTTGAGTAGTAAGGATCTGAAGGACGAGATCTTGCGTCAGGCGCACAACTCTCTATTTTCTATCCATCCGGGAAGCACCAAGATGTATCAGGATTTGAATCGCTATTACCATTGGGAAGGTATGAAGCGGGATGTTGCCACTTCGACTTTGCAGTGTCAGACTTGCCAGATGGTTAAAGCATAGAGCCAATTACCCAGCGGGCTATTACAAGAGTTGCCATTACCCAAATGGAAATGGGATATGGTGACAATGGACTTCGTTACTGGGCTACCAATAACAACTGGAAAGAAGGACGCAACTTGGGTGATCGTGGATAGACTCACTAAATCTGCACATTTCCTAGCTATCAAGAAAACTGATGGATGAGATCGTTTAGCGCAAAAGTACCTGGAAGTTGTGGTACGATGCATGGAGTTCCGATAAGTATCGTATCAGATTGTGATCCAAAATTTACATCAGTATTCTGGCAGGCATTTCAGAAGGCACTAGGTACAAAGGTACACCTATCACGGCTTATCATCAACAAACCGATGGACAGTCTGAGCGGACGATGCAGACGCTTGAGGACATGCTAAGAGCTTGTGTACTTGATTGGGAAGGAAAATGGGGCAAGTTTCTACCATTGGCTGAGCTTGCATACAATAATAGCTACCATTCGAGTATTGGGATGTCTCCATATGAGGCTATATATGGGAGACCATGTCGAACTCCACTATGTTTGAAACCTATCTGAGTATTTGTTGAAATACTCAGCCCTCCTTTCTTTTTAGGTGAGTTCGAAGAAGTGTAGGAGTAGTCGTCTCGGTGTGGTGCTGGCTCTTCGGGTGTTTGGTTTCTTTAAGTTATTTTATTTTAAGACTTGGTGATTTGGTTTTAAACATTTCAATTCGTTTAGTCCAATTTTGTAAGACATTTGGGAATGAGATTTGCATTGGGAATGAGATTTGCATTGGCCTTGGGAATGAGATTTGCATTGGCCTTTTTAAGTGTTTTTATTGGTGAAGGCAATGTGAATTCATGCTGTCTAAGTACCTGACGAAAAATGCAAGTCATTTGAGATCACTAACTGAAGAATAAGAGTTATATTAGGTTGAAAACAACGAAGAATTACGTTTGGCTGCAGGTTTCATAAACTATAATTTGACGTTGTGTTATCATTGAATTCACTGCATGAAACTTAAATTACAGACAAAGAAGGCAGCAAGTGAGATAGAGAACAATACCTGAATGAGCCAATTCGCGTCAGCAGCAACTTGACTGCATCCAGATTGTGGAGCTGACATGGGGAACAAATCAGAACCAAAAACTCCTAGCGGCGGGGAAAACCTTGGAAACTTCTATAATAGTCCTCATACTGATGGAGCACAGCATATAATAAATCTACTGTCGCACTTGGCCCTCTTTTGATCTTTAGTACTTGATAGATCTAATCTAACCTAGAAATATAAGTTCACATCTTTTCAATCTATAGATCAAAAGACAGGCAAAAAGAAGATTCTTCTTCATGTAGCAACCAACAACATTTAATCTGTTTAATGGATTGGTTAGATCTACCCAGAAATCTGATGATCTAGTTCCGCTCCTTGGTGTAAACCCACTGCATGAATTCCAAAACTTTTCAGTGCCTTGCAATTCAACGAACGTAAGCATGAAGAGAAACAAAAAGTTTGTGTTGTATCATGTCACTGAGAAATCTGTTGGATCGTAACCTTTAAATTTCATGTGGCTCATCTAAGGAATTGAGGACGACAAAGAGAACCACATTAGGTTTAATTTCATGATTAATTAATAGTTGTAAAGACATAAATGTAATTATATAGATATTATGGTTGATTAACGTAAATATCAAATAAAACATATACTAATAATCTTGAATTGGTTCAACATAGATTCTTGTAAGGTAGATTTTTTTAGGACTCTAAATTAATAGAGTATATATCCTTTTTTTACTAAATTAATTACAAAAATTGCCACTGGACTCACCAATTCATAATTTACATCAAATATTGGTTTGGCCGACTTTCCAAATATACATATACAAAGCTCGAAGCTTACATACAAAGATGTTTGTGTGACCAACTTTTCAAATATACAAATTCAAAGTCATGAACTTTATCCTTAATCGTACATACAAATACCACATAAAAAGCTTGGTGATGGAATTAATTACTAGAATATACAAAACATAACATATAAGAACAAAATAATAGAAAACTCATTAAAGTTACATCAAGAACGACATGACTATCTTTCTCATAAAAAAAAAATTCCTTGAACATTCACAATCTTATTACACATATAAAAGCTTGCTGGTGAAATTAATTATTTGACTAAAGTAAACATATATATTATAACAAAATAAAAGCAAAATCATGAAATTTACATACAAGAACTACATAGGTAATCCAAGAGTAACTTTTTCATGAAAAACATTACATAGAAAAATCTATTTATAGATTATACATTTTTTTTTTGTCTTTTGTAAACATATTATACATGCTTGCCTTTCAATTTATAAATACTAGGGGTGTAGCTCCGAGCAAGCGCGGGGATATTGATAAATATATATGTTATTTTAGTTTAAAAATGGTATAGGAGGTGGGCTCTAGTGTTTTGTTTGGTAGAATAGAGAATAAAAGTTTCATGTATTGTTGATGAAGGAAAAACCATATAACGTGTGGTTTTATTGGATAAAGTAGAAGCGTAGAATTATATGTGAACAAATTGCTTGTGAATATAAATTCATATTACTGATTAAACCTTTAAATTTGTTTCATTAATAATTGACATTTAATACTTTATGGCGTCTTAATTTGCTAATCAATTTTATTATAATGCACGTATAAGAGCGGCCGTTAATGCAAGGTATTTGTGAATTTTATATGGTTACGTGAGGTAGGATTTACTATGTAAACATGCAGTTGTGCATTTTGTTAGCCTGAATACGAAAGTTTTACGTCAACCCTGACTGAAAAATATTAAATCTTAGAAACTGTTCTTCTTGTGAGAATTATGATGCTGCAGATGGCTGAAAAAATATCGTAGATAGTTTTAGAAGAGTTATTCAGAGATGTAAGATATTGCTAAAACAACAAATCTTGTTCAGATGCAATTTAAATTGTAAGAAGAGTGGATAAGTCCAGCCTTTTGACTTCTGAGAACAAAACCATACTTTCATTATTTGCTCACAGCTAAAAGCAAAATCATCTCGTAGACAACTGAAAAACAGACTTTCTCTTCTTTTTTTTTCAAAATCATTTTCTTTCGTCTAGGAATATCATCTTCTCTCCTTCGTGCTCTTGTAGTGCCTCCTCCACAAACCGCTATGTCACTTTATTTAATCAAGGTAGTTGTTGCTGCTGCTTTCAGTGAGCAACGATGATGAAACGATCTTCAAGGAGGCGAATCAATAGGGTGGAAGGGTTACCAAGTGTAACGGATAAATGGAGAGGTTCACTGAGTCATATATGACAGAAGCGGTGGCCATGGAAACTTTTTTTAGATCTTCGACGCTGGTGTAGCTCTAACACGTCATCCATTTGCTCTTTTTATCTGACCTACTATCAATAAGTTAAAAAAATGATCATCTTGTACTCTTTATTTACAAGATAACAAAAAAAAGGGCACCTTTGATCCATAAATTAGATTACTTTCTTGTGTTCAGAACCAGAAAGAGTAGAGACCTGAGAAATATTACCAACGCCACAGTCAATGACTCACAGAGCATAAAAGTTGACACTATCCTCTCCCAAGTTCTCTGTTCAAAAATACCTTTTAAAAGTAAGTATTTCTTTGTAACTCTTAAAGTGAGTATTTTGATACGTTGAGTTCCAAACAATCAGATGAAACACAAATGAATGAAAGCGTGATATTAAGATTTATATTTATATAGTAGAGACGAAGGTGATGGAAAAAGAGAAGTCAAGGAGGAACCTGGATAATGGATTTGCATGTGGGCTTGCTTATGAATCAAGAGGAAGGGTAACATGCAGTGATGATCCGCCTCCGAAATTTTTTTTTGGATCAGAGTCAGATAGCTCTTCCGCCAATCGACGCGACAATAGCCGTCCCGGTCTAATCCACGAAAGACTTTGTCTTTTCAGGATGAAGAAGACCAAACAAATTAATTAATTAATTAATTAATTAATTGGCGTCTTCTGGCGAGACTGTCACTTGACAGAAAGGGTTGGATGATTGCTCTAAATCTGTGATGGCGATTACTAGATTTGAGATGAAAAGTTTCAGTTTTTACGATGAGGTTATATAGGAAGGAATAACTGAATTGTTAGGATTCCGAAGCATTAATGATCCACAGAGTTAAGATGGGGAGATGTAGAGGTAGAAGAAGATTCACTGCTCCCTGAAAACCGAAAGGGTTACTTTCGATTTCTCAGAGGACACTGAACCGACTGAAACCTAATCTACATAGAAGAGGAAAATAACGAAGATAGGCCTTGGTTGTAAATATTTATTATTGGACCACTCGTTTTGTACATAAACAAACATAAAAGTTAGTAACCAGCCTAGCCCATTCCATAAATCAATATTCAAGCAAAACGCCACATGTCATAAATCAATACACGCGGAACCAAACGCAAAACACACACATTTTTTTCAGTGGGTTCCACCTATGCTGAAGTGGACAACTTTAGAAGAGAGGAAACTGCATCATTGTATATACATAAACAAACATAAAAGTTAGTAACCAGCCTAGCCCATTCCATAAATCAATATCCAAGCAAAACGCCACATGTCATAAATCAATACACGCGGAACCAAACGCAAAACACACACATTTTTTTCAGTGGGTCCCACCTATGCTGAAGTGGACAACTTTAGAAGAGAGGAAACTGCCTCATTGTATATATGATTTGTTAAAAGTAGTTTCTTATAAACATTTAAGACTATACGCTATACTGCTGATATATTATACATGAACTATTGTGTAATTCTTTCATGAATTTTTTCATAGTTCATATATATATATATATATATAATATATAACTGTTTTGTGAGTGTTAGATGTGATAATTAAAGTACTTTAAATTAGTTTCTTTCCTTCAATGACATTCGTTTATTATAGTGGTATTCATTTCGTGAACATTCAATCATTTTACATATGTTTACTAGGTAGTTACATTTTAGGGATAATTGACAAAAATGATTCAAAACTTGATTTTGAATACAAAAGTATACCCTAAATTCAATCAAATGCAAAAGTAATCCAAAAGGCTAGTAATATTACAACAACCTCCTTATGACTAAACAAAAAACATGTATTGAGTTTTACCATTATAATCCTCTGCGTGAAAAGACTTACAAATAATTTAAAATTTTTATAAAAAAAATATTTTGATGGGAAAAATATTGAAATCATGTAATAATAAACATTTCTAAATGATGTAAATTTATTTTTACTAAAATTGAATTATTTTCAACATAGATGAGTGAAAGTAGATTAACTCATAATAGTCTTTGGTTTAGGGTTTTGTAACATATGTTATAATATTGTTGGTATATTTAGGGTTAGATTTTGAAATCTTACCTTTTGTTTTTTTTAAATTTTTTTGACATCTATGTGTTTAGTGATTATTTAATAACTTGATTTAAACACTTTCTAAGTATCTTAAAAGTTTAAGAAAGTGTTTTTTTGTTTAGTTATTTGATTATAGGGTCTGGAAGACTCACAGAAGAGTTCCCAAAAAGTCTTATGACATATCCCACTTAAATTTTAGTAGAATTTAGGGTTTCCGCCTAAATTTTAGAAGAATTTAGGTTTCCCGCCTAAATCAAAGTCTTCGAGAAGTCTTAGAAGTCTTCTGGGGGAAGTCTTTTCATGTATTAGATTTTAAAAGTAATTAATAAATTTTATAAAAAATATTTTGTAAGAGAAAAAATCTAAATCATGTATTAATAAACATTTTTAAATGATGGAAATTTAGTTTTACTAAAATTAAATTATTTTTAACATAGATGAATGGATGTAGATTGAGTCATGATAGCCTTCGATTTAGGGTTTGGTAACATATGCTATAGTATTGTTGGTATTTTTAGGGTTAGATTTTGAAATATTATCTTTTTATTTTTTTTGTAATTTGACGTATATGTGTTTAGTGACTATCTAATTACTTGATTTAAACACTTTCAAAGTTTCTTTTAAGTTTAAAGAAGTGTTTTTGCTTAGTTATTTGATTATAGAGTCTGGAAGACTCCTAGAAGACTTTGGTTTAGGGTTTAGTAACATATGTTATAGTACTGTTTGTATTTAGGGTTTAATTTTAGAATCTTAATTTTTTTTAAAAAAAATTTGATCTACTTGTGTTTAGTTTTGTGTATATTAAACGATTTATAAGTTGATTTTAAGTTTAATGAATTGTTTTTTGCTATCTAGTTAGTTATTTTATTAGGTTATGGTTTGAAAAACTTATAGAAGACTTCTAGAAGACTTTTTGGGAAGTCTTCTCACATATTTCTGCCTAAATTTTAGTAGAATTTAGGTTTTCCGCCTAAAGCGAAGTCTTCCAAAAATCTTCCAGAAGTCTTCCCAAGAAGTCTTCTGTATCGAAAATATTTAACCTAATTGAAATTTTTGTCTCCATATAAAGAAAATTTGCACATTCTCTTTTTTATTTTCAAATGGCTGCAACAAAAATGTAATGTTTCTCAATCTAAAACTCTCCAACCTCTCTCTAATCTCTTTGAACATCAAAACACCAAACTTAAAATCCATTTCTCTTTTTTTTTCTTATGTCTTCTCACTAATTTCTTCTTTTTGCAGATTTTTCATTACATGGTTCTCGTCTTTCACTCATTCAAAGTTAGATCTATAAATTTTGGACATGTATTATTGTGTGTTTTATATACTAGATTCTAAAATATTATAGATTCAATTTAATGTGACTGTTTCGTTTATTTTTTAAGCATAAAATTATATTTTTGAAGTTTTTCTCTGTTTTGAAGCCATTTGAATGTTTTTGAATTTGTAGGTTTTTCAGATCTGAGACAGAATTTGAAAGACTTCTCAGAAGACTCTCGGAAGACTTCTCAGAATTCTTTAGGCAAGTCTTCTAATGCATTTTATGCAAGAAAACTTCCCATGAAATTTTCAGGAAGTCTTCCGAAGTCTTCTACCCAAAGTGGTATAAATTTTGGATTTGTATTTTGTGGGTGTTTATATATTAGTTTCTAAAAAGTTATATATTCAACCTAATTTGATTGTTTTGTTTATTATTTAAGCATAAAAAAATATTTTTGAAACTTTCTCTGTTTTGAAGCCATTTGAATGTTTTTGAATATGCAGATTTTTCAGATCTGAGTTAGACTTTGGAAAACTTCTTAGAGGACTCTTGGAAGACTCTCGGAAGACTTCTTGGGAAGTCTTCTAATGTGTTTTATGCTAGACGACTTCCCGCGAAGTGCGAAGTCTTCGGGAAGTCTTCCGAAGTTTTCTGCTTAAGGTGGTACAAAGGAATGATGTCAAGTGGAGTCCAGGCTTATCTATGTGGAAAAATTATATCTAGCTCAATGTGTAATAGTTTTGTTTATGGTCTGTTTTATGATTTGTATGTGTATTATTTTAGTTGTGAATTCTTTTGTAAACTTGAAAAGATGTTAATCAAAATAATTTTGTATATATTTTCATGTTTTTTCCAAAGTACTTGACATTATTGAAGTTATTGATACAACATACCAAAAAAGAATTTTAAACCATTTTACCCACTCATAACAAAACATAATAACACAAAAAACTTAGTCAAATTTGCTAAAACTAAGAGAGAAGACTTCACAAGAAAACTTAGTCAAATTCACAAAAGATCAAACTTGAATTTTAAGTGAAAGTTGAAATTTTAAGTCTCATGTAAGTTAAAAATTATACCTTATAATCTAAAGAGACACATTAAACCATATGATTTGATATTCTTGAAGTTACTTAACACTTTTGAAAGTTAAAAGCATACCTTGAAGTTACTTTATACTCTTGAAAATCTTACATAGAAGACTTCTCCAGAAGTCATCTAGAAAAGACTTCTTAAGAAGTCATCTAGAGCTCTCGGATTAGCTAGAAACATTAGTAAACATAAATATTTTAAATCTCATAATTATCACCAAATAAGTTATGAATTTCATCATAGAGCTCCAATAATGACTAATACACATGAATTAATGAGAAAATGAGAAAATATTAAAAAAAGTCATTCTAATTGTAGAGAAAATGAAATTTTATTAAACATTGATGTAGAAGACTTCTGACATCTATTTAGGTCATTTTTGCAATTGAAAATTTACGAAGGAATACTTCTTAAGAAGTTTACTCTATAGAAGACATCTTGAGAAGTATTCCTTTGTAAATATTGGCTTAATTTTAAATTTGAAAAATTCTCGAAAATGCCAGAGAAGACTTCTCGAAGTCTTCTCGCATAAACAGGTTAGTTTTGCAATTGACTGAAGTTTGTCAGAAACTTGACTTTTTATAGAAGTCTTCTCAATGTCACAAGAAGTCTACCTGGAATCATTTTGCAATTAACTATATCTGATTTTTCCAAAGAAGACTTCTTTACAAGTCTTCTCTCGTAACCAAAGGTTTGACCAAAACCCGGAATAAAATTTGAGAAGACTTCTAAAGAAGTATTCTTCGAGAAGACTTCTAAAGAAGTATTCTTCGAGAAGACTTCTCATTAATATTAAATGTTTTACTATTATTTTAATTGCAAAAGTAACCCACCAAACTTCTTGCGACAGTGAGAAGACTTCGGGTAAACTTTCAAAAGACTTCTATAGAAGTTTTTTTCCTAGAAGACTTCTATAGAAGTTTTTTTTCCGAGAAGACTTCCCGAGAAGTCTTCTATAAAAAGTCAAATTTCTGACAAACTTCGGTCAATTGTAAAACTAACATATTTATCCGAGAAGACTTCTCGAGAAGTTTTCTCTGGGATTTTCGTTTTTTTTCTTAATAAAGGAAATTCTTCTTGATGGAGAACACATCTAGCGAAGTCTTTTGAAAGTCTTCGCGAACAGATCTGAGAAAAAAAAAACGATTTCATATCTTGAGCCTGTGAGATTACTTGTTTTGCTTCTCCAAGCACGCATAACTTCACAACAAAAGCTACAAAGTCGTTAATGACCACGAATCATGAGCTTCAATGTCTCTATGAACCTTACAAAGCTTGGAATCAAAATATTAGTTTTTTTTGGATGAATTTTAAAAGAGAGTGAAAGAGATGTGATTTATGTGCATAAGTTATGAAATATGAAAAGTAAAAATCGAAACTTTGGTGCATTAAGAGCTTTAAATTGGTTGTTCATGGTGGTTAATGTATTGATGGCAATGACAATATTGTAAATACTTGGTGAAGATGAGGATGATAAGGTAAAATAATCATTTGCAAAAAAAAGAAAGAAAATAAAATGTAATGACATTTTCGTGAATAACTCAAACTTCTAGGGTGAATAGAGAAAAAAATGTTTTAAAAAAACATTGGTTATTTTTGTGTTTGACTTGAAATTTTAGGTCATATTCGAAAAACCCTACATTTTATATATGTTATACAGTTCGTGTATTGTAGACGTAATATGAATATTATAAATTAGACAAATATACAAATATCGTTTTTCAAAAGCCATTGTGTATCGAAGTTTTTTTTTGTTTGTGGAGGAGATATCTATAATTGAGATGTGTTAATGCTATTACGTGAAGATATATTTATTTGGAGATTTGCCATCCTATTCAATATTTCCACACCTTATATCCGATGAATTGTTAATGGGGATGGTATGTCAATATTTGAATGATTCCAATATTGACATTCCAAAGATTCAAGATTTATAAAAAATATTAATTTTTTTGCTTTGCACTAATTATACTGATTTTCTTATGAGAAATAATGGATTTTAATTAATTTGATATCTTATATGGAAATACTTTATATGTAACATCCCCTAATTTTGCCTATTTTATACTGAAATATATGACACTTTAATTATGGAAAACTATAATAGAAACTGATTTATACCACCATATCGTTAACATCAAATTATATTATTATTATTATTATTATTTTTTGATAACCGTAAATTATATTACTAAAAGAAAATTGGATACATCTGCTTTTGAGCTTCTATGGCCAAAAAAAAGTAAAAAATCAGTGAGAAGCTATATGATTTGAACAACCAAATTCAACTACAGTTAGCTATAAGAAAACCACAAAGAGAGCAGATTCCCACACCCTTTGTTATGTCTTCTTGCTAATAGAGTGTCCTTCGTTGTCCTGTCAATTTTGTTGAATATGACAATGGACGTTGAAGGAGGCCTCCCATGTTTCCTGTCATTTCTCTCCTTCCAAATAAGGTAGACTGCTGTTTGGCACACAATTTTCCTGAGATATCTTCACCTTGCTGATCCAGTCCTCGAAAGAAGCCATTCAATCAAGTCATTCCATGATGCAATTCGAATCCTTGGGGAGCCAAATTTCTGTTTAACGTGGTCCCAAACGTCTGCTGCGAACCTGCAGTTAGGAACAGATGATCTCTTGATTCTTGGTCAGTGGAACATAGGGTACAAAGTCCTGAGTCCATCAAACCCCACTGGTGCAAACGCTCATTTAGTGGGAGCCTATTGAGATTAGCCATCCAGAAATTAAAAGCATGTTTTGGAACCATGTTCTTGAACAACACCACCTGTGACCATTCCTTTGTCTCAGCCCTTGGCCTAAGAAATTCCCAAGTTTTCTTTGTAGAGAAAATATCACTGCAACTGTCCGAAGGACCCCACATGAATATATCCGGTTCAGATGGAACAGCTTGATGAGGCCAGTCCCTAAGTGTTGCCCTTACTAGGGATACATTTTGATTCTGAGTTCGAGAAGGAGCCTGCCAGTCCCTTACCAACAGCGCTTCAGCAACGGTTGATTGATCCTGGATACCCATTAAGAGAGGTCCATTTAAGCCAATGAAGCGAATTAGAGGACCGTGAATAGACCAATTATCATACCAGAAACTGATTCTCCTTCCGTCTCCTACTCTACAACTCAACATCTGACTCGCTAGAGGTCGGAGGGATAGGAGAGTTTTCCAAATCCACGAATCTGTTTCTTTTGCTTCAAGCGACCAAAAATTCCGTCGTTTAAGTTTGTGCTCTCTCATCCAAGCAACCCACAACGAGGTGGTAGATGCAAAAAGGAGCCAGACTAGCTTGAGATTCAACGCTTTGTTCCAAACTTCGAAATTCCTCAACCCCAGTCCCCCCTCTGATTTTGGTAAACAGCTAGACTGCCACAAGACCTTTGCTACAGATCGCTTCTGAATGTCCCCAGACCATAAGAACCGACTACACAGAGATTCAATTTCCTTCAAGCAACCTTTCGGTAGGCAGAAGGCGGTGAACCAGAAGTTGACAATGTTGTAGATTACTGCTAAGATCAACGGGAGTCTCCCTGCGAAGGAAAGACATGTCACTGTCCAGCTGTTGAACTTATCTTTAATCCTATCGGTGAGCGGAGAGTATTCAGACTTCCACAGTTTTTTGTGCATCAGAGGCAGCCCTAGATACTTGATGGGGAGAGAACCCTTTTGGAAACCAAAGATATTCATTGCTTCTGTTTCCTCGGGATTCAGTCCCGCTAAGAAAAGTTCTGTTTTGTCTCTGTTCATTCGCAGTCCCGACATATCATTGAAATTATCAAGAGTTGACGTAATGGTTTGTAGAGACTCTGCAAGACCGTCAAACACAATAATCACATCATCCGCAAAAGCTAGGTGAGTTACCTTAGGAAATTGTCCAGGGGGTGGAACTCAATAGCACCGGCCTCAAATTTTTTAGTTAAGAGAGTAGAGAAAGCTTCCATAGCAATGACAAATAGGGAAGGAGATAGAGGGTCTCCTTGGCGCAAACCTCGAGTTCCTTTAAAAAAACCACACAGGTCCCCATTGACATTGATGGAGAAGGATGTCGTCGTCAAACACTGAGTAATCCAGTTGATGAAAACCAGGGGAAACTCCGCTGTTATAAGAATCTGAATGATGAAATCCCAATCACTGAATCAAATGCTTTCCTCAAGTCTACCTTCAAGAGTCCCCTCTTTGAGATATTGGATCTGTTGAAACCTTGGACCATCTCAGTGGCTAGTAAAACATTCTCCACAAGTAATCTGTCTTTGATAAAGGCCGACTGCGTGCTAGAGACCATCGTTGGGGTAATATCTTGCAGCCTACGAGCCAAGATCTTGGAGATGACCTTGTACACCACGTTGCATAAAGAGATAGGCCGGAAATCAACAAGCTTGTCCGCTCCTACACGCTTTGGTATCAAGGAAATGAAAGTGCAATTCCATTGTTTCAGAAGTTTTCCAGAGCTAAAGAACTCTAGTACAGCTCTAGTCAAATATGGGCCAATAACATCCCAAGTTTTCCTATAGAACTCGCCTGTATAACCATCAGGGCCTGGCATTTTGTTGCGAGGTAAGGAAAATATCTCTTTTTCACATCTTCTGCAGTCACTTGAGCCTGAAGTAGATTTTTCATGGAGTCAGAGCATCTGAAGGGAGTGAGCCCACTTATCTGATCCAACGAGGCAGAGGAAAGAGCAGGCATCTCTGCTCCAAAAAATTCTTCATAATAGGACACACAATGAGATTTAATGTCCACAAGTTCTGATAATCTGTTTCCTCCTAAGTCCATTAGGTAGTGAATTTGATTAGTAGCCCGTCGTGAAGCAACCATTCTGTGGAAAACAGCAGTGTTCATATTCCCATTTGCAGACCAGTTTACTCTAGATCTCTGTTCCAAAAATCGTTCCTCTGCTAGCGCCAACGTTACCCACTTCTTGTTTGCTTCTCTTTCACCAGCAGCTAAGAGAGGTGACGGATCCACTAAGATCTGATTTTGGAAGGACACTAAAACAGAGTGGGCCTCCTTTAACCTCTCCTCAAGGTTTGAAAAGTGTTCTCTGTTGATATCCAAGATCTCCTTCTTTAGAAGCTTTAGCTTCTGTGAGAAAGAGAACATTGCTAATCCAATAATCGACGTTTCCTGCCAGTTCATGGCCACCCTGGGAAGGAAGTCCAGATGATGGAACAGGAAATGAGAAACCATGAAGGGCTTTTTCGACTTGACTCTTTCAGCAAGTACCAAGCAGCTAGGAGAATGGTCTGAGAAATCCGGGCTTCCAAAATGAGCATAGGAGACCGGGAATTTAAGTTGCCACAAGTCGTTGATCAGAATTATATTATTTTATCTATAATGTATAACTTCATATTAAGAAATTAAATGATATTATACACATTTATAACTTTGTATTGGTAATTAAATTATAAATTTTAGGAGTATGATATCGTTAACTATTATCTTTAAAAGATGTGTGCGCCTAGAGAGGAGGGGGGAATTGGGTAGCATGATCCATGAATTTAATCTAGCTCTTTTAGCTAAACAGCTTTGGCGACTTGTGCTATTTCTGGACTCATTAGTAGCGAGAGTTCTTCGGGGGAGATATTATCGTCTCAATTCGCCGTTGCGAATGGGCACAGCAGATACCCCATCGTATGTATGGACAAGTATGACTGCAGCGAGGAAGCTATTACTTTTGGGCATCAGAAGTAAGGTGCACTCAGGGTATGAAATTAATGTGTGGGAGGACCTTTGGATCCCTTCGACGCCAGCTAGACCGGCTCGGTCCTGGGCTCCAGCAGTGAACCCAAAGATGATCGTAAGCAGTCTTATCAATCCAGCTACAAAGGAATGGGATGTTCGTTTACTGGAACAATATATAGTTCAAGAAGATATTCCGCTGATCCTGAGTTTGGCCATAAGCCCTACCCATCGACGTGATACATTTTGCTGGAGCTACTCAAAGAATGGACAGTATACTGTTAAATCGGGGTATTGGGTTGCTACAAACTTGATGAGGGATGAGGATGATTTAGAAGTTCTACAACTCAGCATTACAAAACTCCAAGCCTTTGCTTGGAAGGTAAAAGCGCCACAAAAGATCTGCCATCTTATATGGCAATTAATATCAGGACAGGTAGCGGTAACAAGGAATCTAGTACGCCGTAACATGCGATGTGACAATTATTGTCCAAGATGTGGAGCACCAGAAGAGACCGTTACTCATGCTATCTTTGAGTGTCCCCCGGCCTTACAAGCATGAGAGTTATCATCAACGCCATCGAGCCCTGAAATCTTCCCGGTACCAAGTATTTACGCTAATATGGATTATCTTTTTTGGAGAAAGAATGGTATTCTGGAGCCAGAAGACGATATAGATCATTATCCTTGGATAATTTGGTACATATGGAAAGCTAGAAATGATAAGTTGTTTAGAGGCATAAATAGAGATCCATTGGAACTAGTCAGGTATGCAGAGAGTGAGTGCCAAGCTTGGTATAACGCAAGAGACACTGAACCAGTATCGCCACAGGTACAGACTAATGAAGAAACACAAGCCTTAAGCTTGGGTGATATTTGTATGGTGGATGGTTCATGGACCTCTACAGCTCAATTCAGTGGAATGGGGTGGGTTTGGAAGGATACAATGGGGAAGATACAACTCATGGGATCAAGGAACTTGCAGAGGAGGGAGACAACATTACACTCGGAACTGGAAGCGCTATAGTGGGCAATGGAGAGCATGATACAACACTGGTACTGTCAGAGATTTGGGACGGACTGCAAAGACCTGATTGTGATGTTAGAACAGCCACAAGATTGACCCAACTTCTCAACAAAGCTGAAGATCATTCAAACTCTTCGGTTGTGTTTTTCAGACTTCAAGATCAGCTACTTCCCAAGGATGCAGAATGAGATTGCGGATTCGCTAGCTAAGAATGCACGTTCTTTTCATACATCCTTATGTTTTATTGGTTGTTCTATTCCGGTCTAGCTCCCCAGATCACCTCAAGTTTGAATAATAGAATAGCCGTTGTAGTAATAAAAAAAAAAAAAAAAAAACTATTATCTCTAACTATGGCTGAGATTTTTAACTGTACCGAAAAGTTTGGTTTTCACTTAATTTAGTTTGGAAGTCCGCGTCGGTTTGGGAACATAATTTGTTTTCCCAAACAGTACCAAAATATCCAATATTCAATTGAATCAACTGTACAACACAAAATGTAAACATTATCTCTCCTTTTTGATTTACAATGAACAATTTCTTTCTTATCTACGCAAAAGTCTTTTGTTTCATAGTCTTCAAAGATGAATTCACAGAACCCCCAAATCCTTGACTCAAGTCAAGCTTCTCTGCTGCGACAACGAACCAGACAAAAATACCAAACACATTTCTTGCAAGGTCGCTGGCGAATGAGACCTGCTAAAACTTTCCTTCCACGTCACTCAAACATTAGATCACAGTTAGCCGGAGAAGGGTAATTTATCATCGCCACGATCTACCGCGTTTCTCCATAGTCTATACCGAACCCCAAGCTTGTCATAAGCAACAGGTAAGTTCCATATATTTGCACCATTCAACATCCTTTCTTGCTGTCCTAATACCAACCTTAGATCTTCGTTTAAGACCTGGATACAAATAAACCAAACGATCAATCAGATCATATCATCAAGATGATCGATGATACTCGTTGGTTTCTTTACTTTACCTGTTCGGCGAAATGTCTCCAGAGATGTTCCATGAAAGGAAGATTCTTCAATATAGGAGCAAAGTCTAGCGACATTCGGTACAAAAGCCTTGTCTTGTTTCTTGAAGAAGGTAGACAAACATGGAGTTGATGAAGATGTGTTTCACATTGCTTAGTGCTCTTTCCTTCTAGCTTTCCTGGTTTTGAGATCCCGATTGTCGATAACACGATACAAGGCGGTTTAAATTCCATATCGATTGGATACGGATCCCAGTATCCTTGAAGACCTGAAGATGGTGTTAGGAACTTCACCAAGCTGCAAGAAACAGAGAAAAAGGTTAAAACAGATTCATCTCAATACAGAACAGAGTCATGAGAGTTAAGACACACACCTTGGGACACTCCAGCCTTTTGCAAAAGTAGACGTGTGAGTAAATGGAGCATGCGCAAGATCCAAGAGATTATCTAGAAGCAACCCATGTTCCACCGGTAGGTCCATTACAAGCTGTGTTTTTGTCAGAAAAAAACATAAGAAAATGCTGATGAAATCATTGGAGATACTTCTTGAAACGTAGGAGTTACCTCAGCATGGATTACAAACCCTGATGGGGGTTTTAAAGAAGGAAGTGTAGGTGAAGGTGGTTCATCGCCGGGCCAAACCCAGATCATACCGTCTTGTTCAAGACAAGGTATTGACTTTATCTTCACATTCAGTAGCTTTGTAGATGGCATCTTCGTACAGTTTCCATCAGTTGAGTATTCCCATCCTACAAGATCACACTTGATAAGTCGGTTTAAAACACACAAATGCAGAGAATGAGTTACTAACCATGGTAAGGACATTGGATACGCCCTTCCTTCACTGTGCCAAGATCAAGAGGACACGCTCTATGAGCACACGTGTTCCGTACACATCCTGGTTTGCCATCTTCTCCTCTAAAGATAACCCATGGTTGCTCAAAGCAGTCAATTGGTACCTTTAAGACATTAACAATAGAATTTTTTTTTACAGGTTTGTAAATAAGGGAAGACAAGAGACGAATCAAGCATATACATACCATTGTATCATGCTTGAGATCTGCAGTGAAAGCAACGGGATACCAAAAGTTCTTAAGGTTTGGACTATAAGGCTGGACAGGACCAGAAACATTCAAGCTTTTTGCACCGATGTTTGTTTTTTCCCTATCTAAGTCCTGGACCGAGGTTGGTGTCGAGGGTTTATCTGATTCTGTCGCATTTCTAGCTAGTAACAACCTATCATTAACCAGCTCCTCCATGTGAGCTAGCTTGTCTAAAGCAGTTGAAACCCTTGCTTCAGATATGTGAACCTGTTGGTGTGCTTTCGCTAGTTCTTCCTGCAATTCAGCTAGCTCTTTCTTCACGATACCAATGGACTTGTACTGACGAGCTAGAGGATTGAGTACATCAACGACCTAACAAATACATTCATTCCAACATCTATAAACACACATATTGAAACTAGTGCCACAGAAACAAACAGAGCATAGGCTCTCTGGTTTTGCGAATTGGAAAAAAACAACAACTAGCAGTTTTATATCTATGATTTTGTCAATGGCATACACTCAAGGATCCATTTAGATTTAGACAAGCTTAAAAGAGGTGAATGTGAGAAGCAAACCTTGTCGTGGAGGAGCATGATGGTAAGAAGATCTTGACGAGCACGCCAATCAAGGTATTGAATATCGAATCTAGCAACTTCAAGAGCTTGATTTACATCCAAGAACTTGCCTTTATAAGGAGAAAGTTTTGATCTCGGGTCCTCCACATCAAACAGAGGTCCCCACTGACTCTTCTTCTCCTCAACCCTCAATTCTCCTTTTAGTCCCTGAGCAACAACAACAATCACTCAAAAAACTCAAAACCCAAATCGGAAAAGACAATAAGAAACAAAGCTTCGCGTATAGTTAGTAGTTACCTTCTTTCTTGTGAGTTTAGATGATCTAGTTTTACAGAAGGAGATAGGAAGAGATAAGGCAGAAGATGCAAACACGGCGGCGTTCATGGCGTCACCGGAGAGAAAGGAAGAAAAGAAGACAAATAGAAAACAAATTTAGAGAACGGGATTTTATTCAAGATTCTTTTGTTGATAAGAGAAGAGAGTTCCTTCGCGATCTGAGCAAGCCTCCGGAAAGATGACACGTGTACAGAGATTTGTAATGAAGGCACTGCTGATATCCACATGATGCTAAAGAGGGATTTGCCAGCTCGGATTCTCCAAGATATCTTTTGTTCTGTTCTTACCTTTTTGTCATTTCCCTGCTTTTGTTTTCCACCACTAGTTTTGTTTATAAGATACATATTTAATTGTCCAAATATATCTACATTTGTTTTTTTTATTTTTTTGCAAATAAATATATCTATATATCTACATTTGTCTTTACAAATATATCTACATTTGTCTTTACAAAAATATCACATCTGAGACAAAGGTATTTGAACAGATGATACAGGGTTCAGTAATCCTTTCCACATAATGTTCAAACTTTATAAGATGGCATCGTAGAAAGATGAGCAAACATTTTATTCGAATAACCAAGATACTATGACGAAGTTCATTCACATATTTTTAAGTTTGGACAATATATAATAATAATTTTAAACACTACACCAAGCACTTAATACAGCTTTAAGCTTGCGGAATATTTGTTTGGTAGATAGATCATGGACTTTAAAATCACATTACAGTTGATATGGTTGGGTTTGGTTTAATGGGTATTAGAATGAAAAACTCTTAAGGTTGGAAAACAAAAAAACGACAACTGTTTTCTTTTTGTACTCAGAACTGAAAGCTCTAATTTGATATATGGAGAACATGTTTTTAATACACGATTTGTCAGCACTTTAGGATGGATTGTAAGGATGTCATTTGAATGATTCATGACCCGACAACATGACTGAGCGATATACCATGGTTTTTACTACTTTTAGGATATGGTATAAGTCTGTTATATAATTTTTTATATTATGTTTTGAGTTTTTTTTTTGATCAACTTATTATGTTTTGAGTTTATTTTAAAATCTTTTCTGGTCTTTGTACGTTTTGGAGCATTATGGAGATAGAAGATTAAAGACAAAAAAAACCCGTAGATGCGCAAGAAAACAGAAGCCATACTCAATAAATTAAGCAACGAATTTTGTATATATACAAAAAAATTATTCATAAGTAAATACATTTTATTACGAAATTCTCCAAAATGATGACGCACACATCTGCTCTAGTATTGCCGCCGCTGCAGTTCGCTCCTTTCTTCGTGAGTATCACCGCTGCCAGTAACAGGTAGCCAGATTCCTCGGCCTGCTGAGGAAATGCGAAGTTAGCTGGATCATTCACGCCTAGCATGATATCAACTTAAACTCCGGCAGCTATCAACAAAACACGAATATAAAATTTCTTCTCAATACAATTGGTAAGACACGTGAGGATCTAGTTTTTAACTTGCATGGTTCAGCATGATAACATGATATCAAGCTCGATGATGAAGCCATACACTGTTATTGATCTTTTGAGGCCAAGTTCTGCAAAAATATAATTTAACATTTTACCCCAAAAACAAAGTTTATTCACCTTGGAGAACTGATTTTTACCAAAAGAAAAAAAGTTCTACAAAAATCTCTTTAGAGGTGAGAATACCCAATAAAACAACTCAATCGAATCAATCGAAGCATAGCAAGTTAGCAACTGAACTGTTGCGAAACAGAATTTAATAGTGCGACTCATTAAAAATAATTTCAGATTTGAGTTTCTTTTTCTTTGGGTATGTTTATAATATACTTACATTAGTAGCTGCTTTGAGTTTTGCAGTTTTTAGTCCATCGTGAAATTCTTGAGTGGCGACGTGAATCTCAAAATTTTAGCAAAAAAAAAAAAAGACATGATTCTCAGATGGTTCTTCGTCAATAGGTTTGAGAAGCTTCGAGACTTGCTTTCATCCCTGGAAACAGTTGAAGTTTATTCATGTAAAGACAAAGATTTATTACTGAAAAAAGTAAAGAGCATTTGAAATCCTGAGTGAGCAATCTAGCTTAAAGTATGCATTGATAATCCCTTGTCCATTGATAATATCAGAATACCCATAATAACATTCAAAGTTCTTGTACATGCTATTTACGCGTCCCTAGAAGCAAGCACATGTGTAACACTTGTGTTCTAGTACTTTGATATGGTCGCACTGAATTTCCATCAGGCACTAGGAAAAAGCAATGCAACGTGAAGATTAGTCTTTTTGTTTGCAGAAGCTCTATTAACGTTGAACCAAGTATGTATATCCACATAGGATGGGGTTTCTTGGTTGTCTTGTGGTAAGAAGAGATGCTTAGTACTGACCTTCTCACTCTGTGAGAGTGCATATCCACAGAGAATAAGATCTTTTGTGACATCCAGTGACTTATCCAGAGAACAAAGCTCAGTAGGAATTCTGAAAAGGTAATAATGATACAGCCATACTGTGAGTCTTATATAAAAAAAAAAATATGATGGGGAAAACAGATTTGATACAATTTTGGTAAGGACTCAGCTCTGGATGCGCTATGTCTATATTTCTCGTTTGGGAAATTTGATTGAAGAATGAGCCAATGAAGCAGAAGAAAGTCTTCCTGTAAGGACCCAAAAATAATAGTTTCACATTAGAATTGGAATTGTGGTAAGTAATTTATAACTATATTAAGATGCGAATGTAAAGAATGTGGTAAAACATGCATAATCCAACCAGCGAGACTTGACATAGCAGACTAAGGTATCCCCTTTCAGATTGCATTTTAGTTCACTTGATTTTCAGTCCCCTTGCAAGTATTGCTTTTAGGTTCCTCAGTGTGTCAGCTTCAGAGTAAATTTGCGGTGCCCTGAACAATTCATTTAGCTGCTTTTAATAGTTCTATCATTCAAAAGGGTGTAACACTCGAGCCAAATTCTATAAACGGGATTTTCAGAAACAAAGATTGGCAAATGTTAGAAGTTTTGTATACCATTCGATACTGGCGCTATGGACATGGATAACATTTGAGCCAAATATTTCATCTGAAGCAACCGGCATTCCTCTTGAATAATGCAGCATTTCTCCAGTGGCCTAATAAAATATTTATCCAACCAACTGAGTAACCTCACATCAACAAAATGCTCAGTTTTCAATTTTCATATCAGATCCCCTTTGAAGATGACGGCGTGAACACGAACCGGGACATGAGCGACTCTCAACCAACTGAGCATACATTATATGAAATAACTTACTATTTTTTTATCTTTGAAATTACTTGAGTAGTAAGTGGTTTGATCACTTATTTGTAAGGCTGGTGTGCGTAAGCCAACACCTAAGATAAAATTTCAATTGAACACATAATCTGTGAAATATTGCTAAGGTAAGAACTGATGAACTACAAGGAAATGTCAGAAAATTAATAAAAAAAAGAATCTGACTACAAAGAGTGTTGTATCTAAAACCTGATTAATGAAAAGCTCCATTTGATGCAGTAGCTCATATCCCTCTAAAAAAGGTTTCCCTTGTGAGAAAGCGAATCGAGTGGTTCAAGTCAGGGGTTCTATCCAAATGAGGTGTCAGATATATAGATGGTGAAGATGGAAGAATTGAAACGGTCTTCGCCATTGGAGGGTTACTGAAATAAAGAGAGCTTTGAAGAATGAGATAGGAAACCTTGATAGATAGATCCCAAACTAGAAATCCTACTGTGGATTCGAAGAACGGGTAAAAAAAGGCCTAGGAGATGATCACGAATAAAGAAGGATCAACTCGAAAGACAGAGTTCAAATGCAAAGCTCTTTGTATGAACTTAGCAAGATTGCTTGAGAGATAAGTAATAGCTTGAAGAAGATAGTTTATTGATTGTGTGTTCTAAAAGCTTGCCGAGAGGCTACATATATAGAAAATTAAAGAGAAGCTTAACCTAGCTAGGAAAAATAAAAAGAGATAAAGCCAAGAAGAATAAGGAAAACCATAAAAATAAAGGAAATCGGCTAAGGAGAAAGGCTTTGTGACTTATCCTGTCACAATACTCCCCCCTTCGGAACATCCTTTGCCTCAAGGATGAAAGTCAGGATACTTGGCGATGAAGTCTTGATAGAACTCCCAAGTAGCTTGTTCTGGAGTAAACCCTTTCCATTGGACTAGGATCTTTGTAACCGCTCTGTTGTGTCGGTTAACCATTTTCTTCTCTAATATTAGCTAAGGAATTTTGCTTGTGCCAACATCGTTGAGATACTGCAGAAGTGTAGGTACTGAGAATGGCGGATTGGGGCATAGCTTGAGCTGGCTAACATGAAAGACGTTGTGTATCGCAGAATTTGGAGGCAAATCCAATTTTTAAGCGCGAGATCCAACTCGATTCAAGATGGGGAAAGGACCGTAATACCGCGGAGATAGTTTATGAGGAATGTTGCGACCTTTGAGAGAGTGTTGGCGATAAGGTTGCAGTTTTAAGTAGACGTGATCACCTATCTTGAACTCTCGATCAGAGCATTTTGCATCGGCATACTGTTTCATTCTATTCTGTGCGCGAAGGAGATGAAACTTCATTAGGTCGATGACTGCTTCGCGTTTCTGGAGCGTTCTGTCGACTGAAGAAGATGAGCTTTCGTCGGGAAGATATGGCATATGTATTGGTGGAGGTTGGCCATAAATAATTTCATACGGAGTGGTGTGTATGGCTGAATGATAAGTAGTATTATACCACCATTCGGCTAAAGGAAGCCAAGAACTCCATGAATGTGGGGAGTCTGAAGTCATACAACGAAGATATGTTTCAAGAGTTTTGTTGGTGACCTTCGTTTGACCGTCGGTTTGAGGATGATAGGCTGTAGAAAAATTAAGATCAACACCGTGGACACAAAACATTTCTCTCCACACTTCACTGAGGAAAGTTGGGTCCCTGTCACTTGTGATATCTTTCGGCATACAGTGGAGACGAAAAACTTGATCCAAATAGAGTTTAGCGATATCCATAGCTGTGTATGGATGTGATAAAGCGAGGAAGTGAGGGTTCTTACTGAACCTGTCGATAACCACTAAGATACAATGATTTTCCGAAGAAGGTGGTAAGCCTTCAATGAAATCGAGAGTCACTGATTCCCAGACACCAGTAGGAACCAAAAGTGCCTGTAACAACCCTGGTTTAGCAGATAAGTCGTTCTTGTTTTGCTGGCAAAACGAACAATTGCGGACATAATTCTGTGTTTCCAAGCTCATCTTTGGCCAAAAGAACAAGGATTCGATTCTTTGTAGCGTTGAATCTTGACCAGAATGACCCCCAACCGCAGAGTTATGTAACCAGTTAAAGATATGAAGATTTACTGCAGGATCATCACCAACGACGAGCTTTCCCTTTCGACGTAATTCTCCATTGATGAATGAATAGGTAGAATGTTTTGACGGTTGTGTCGTCAAGTCGTCAATAATCTTCTTGAGGTTATGGTCGGTTTCCCAAAGTCGTGATTGAGATTCATAAAAGCCATGGTGAATCTGAGATATAGCGATGTGGAGAAGCTGAGAACCAGATACACGGGACAGGGCATCTGCGGCTACATTCTCTTTGCCCTGTTTGTATTGGATTTCGAACGTATAACCCATTAACTTTGATAACCACATATGCTGGAATGGTGTAGTGATCTTTTTCTCCAATAAATATTTTAAGCTTCGTTGATCTGTTCATATTACGAACTTGGCGTGGGCGAGATACGCGTTCCATGTTTGGACTGCATGGACAACGGCGAAAAGTTCCTTTTCATATACCGATAGGTTTTGATGCTGAGGTCCTAACGCTCTGCTGATGTAGCATACCGGGTGGTTGTCTTGCATATGGACTGCCCCAATACCTGTTTTAGATGCATCAGTTTCGACGATGAACTGTTTAGAGAAATCCGGCAATGCAAGGACAGGTGCTGACACCAAGGCGTCTTTTAACGTTTGGAAGGCAGCCGATGCTTCAGAAGACCATGATAAGCTATATTTTTGCAGTAAAAAAGTTAGGGGACGGGCTATGATGCTGTGGCCCTGAATGAAGTGACGGTAGTAATTTGCGAGTCCGAGAAAACTTCTGAGTTTTTTTCTGATTTGTTGGAGTCGGTCAATGCTCCACTGCTCTTATCTTTGCAGGATCTGTGCTGACGCCCTGGTTGGAGATAAAGTGTCCAAGATACCCTAACTTGGTAGCTCTAAAAGTGCATTTAGATATCTTGAGATAGAGTTGTTGATGGCGCAAGATTCCTAAAACCGTATCTAAGTGAAGCAAGTGATCGTCCCACGTCTTACTTTATATCAAGATATCGTCAAAAAATACCAGAAGAAATTTCCGAAGGACAGGCTCGAATACGTGATTCATGAGGCCTTGTAACGTACACGGGGCATTAGTTAGTCCAAAAGGCATGATGAGGTACTCGTAATGACCAGAGTGAGTACGAAGCGCGGTTTTATGGACGTCTTCAGGATCCATCCGTAGTTGATGAAATCCAGCTCGTAGGTCCAATTGAGAGAAAAATTTAGCGCCAACGAGTTCATCGAGCAAGTCTTCTAATAGGGGTATTGGGTAATTATCTTTGATGTTTTGTTTTTTGAGACCTCTGTAGTCGACGCAAAGTCGCCAAGAACCGTCTTTCTCTTTCACGAGAACGACTGGTGAGGTGTATGGGCTTGAGCTATATCGAATAACCCCTTGAGTCAGCATCTCTTGTATCATTCTGTCGATCACATCTTTCTGCAGGGAGGAATAACGATAAGGTCTCAAGTTAACCGGGTTTGCTCCTGATTCCAGCGGTATTTTGTGATTGAACCCTGGCGAAAAGGAGGCAGGTTTGTTGGTTCTTCAAAGACATCCGAGTATGTGTCGAGGAGATGTTGCAGTGAACCAGATGTATCTATTTTTGTATCAGAAACTTCTATATGATAGAGAATCGTTTCAGGTTTGAGACTTTGTTGTGATTCTGATGTGACATCGTTTTCTTGTAGATGGAGGGGGGCAATTTGCGGTTGCTGTAGCATCAGTTTGTTCAGGCTACTGCTGGAGATTACTTTGGACTCGTTTGGTGTGATTCCTCTGAGAACGTGTCTCAGTCCTTTGAATGTGAATTCCATACAAAGGTTCAAGAAGTCCCATAAGATGGGTCCTAATGTGGAGAGTCATTGCACACCGAGGACTAGATCGCTGCAACAAAGAGGTAGGGTTCATATCTCTGTTTTGAAGTCATAACCTTGTGTTTTCCATGCAAAATTGCTGCACTTATAGTTGGTGATGAGATCGCCACTTGCTGCTGCTACAGTCATTGGTCTGGTCGGTATGAAGTTGCACCCCAAAGATTTTGCCATCTGTAAGTCGAGGAAGTTATGAATGCTTCATGGATCAATAAGAATGTGTAGCTTCTTCTTCTCATGCTGGCCCATAATTCACATGCAGTTGTATGTTGGAAAACCGTTTAAAGCGTGAACTGATATTGTGGGAATTTTGTCATCTTGATTTTCAAGCTCAATACATGCTGCGGGTTCTTCCTCATCATCGTTCTCAGATATGTCTCCCTGATCAGCTTCTAGATAAAGGATCTGAGATCGTTTGTGTTTCAATTGGTAGCCCGGAGTGAATGGTTCTTCGCAAAACATGCATACTCCTTTGCATTTGCGTTCTAGCATCTCCTCGAATGTAAGGCGCTTATGTTGGGTATTAGGAAGAAGCGGTTTTGTATTGAAAGCTGGAGCTGTATAAGTCGGTGCTTGGTTTTGATTCTTGTTGAATGGTGAGAAATTCTGCTTTTGAGAGTAGTTGATAGACGTTCGAGATGTTTTCACCAAAGTGTGTTGAAGAGAAAGCTCATGGAGTTTTGCAATTCGTGCTGCGGCAGGAACTGTAGTGACATTGAACTGACGGACGTGGAGTGCGAGGTGTTGATTCATGTTCGTGAGAAAGATACTCAAGGCATGACCTGCGGCGAGTGTTAGTCTGTTCATAGCGCAGTCGAATTTTTCTAGATAAACGTCGATAGGGTCGCTTCCTGGTTTCAGGCTGACTAACTCAGATAAAGGATCGTCGTAGAGCTCACTGAAACGTTCAGATATGGCAGCAACGTATTCCGGCCAAAGTGGGAATATATTGTAGCGATTGGCAATATAAGCATGATGCCATTGTAAAGCTTTGCCGGTCATATGGAGAGAGGCGAGTCGAACCTTTAGTTCCGGTGGAGTACTATCGATTCAAAAGAACTGTTCGCAGCGGTAAACCCATTCTCTAAGTACAGATCCATCGAACATTGGGAACCCAATTTTTGTAAGTCGTGATGACAATCCATTAGGGAATGGTGGGTTAGGGTTAGTTTCGGGGTTGAGCTGAGGTGTTTTGGTTGTGCTTTGTTCTCTGCGAAGATGATCTGGTGGGTCGGGTTTGTTTGATTTGTATGCCACTTTAAGACCAGAAGAACCTTCATGTTGTG
Source organism: Brassica napus (assembly GCF_020379485.1). NCBI lineage: Eukaryota > Viridiplantae > Streptophyta > Magnoliopsida > Brassicales > Brassicaceae > Brassica > Brassica napus. The sequence continues at coordinate 7,905,606 of NC_063451.1, read as the reverse complement.
CTGAAGGTGGTGGAGTGTTGGCAAAGTATTTTTCCAATATTGCTTTGAGCTCAGCGATTTCACCTCCTAATTCTTTTCGGATACCTTCGGTTTGTTGATTTTGTGATAAACGAAATCTTCGATCTGTTTGTTCATCCCGGTTAGTGCGGTAGTTTGTCTGGTGTCCAAGCTCGGTCCTAAGGTATTGATTGCTCTGATACCACTAAGATAGGAAACCTTGATAGATAGATCCCAAACTAGAAATCCTACTGTAGATTCGAAGAATGGGTAAACAAAGGCCTAGAAGATGATCACGAATGAAGAAGGATCAACTCGGAAGACAGAGTTCGAATGCAAAGCTTTTTGTATGAACTTAGCAAAGATTGCTTGAGGGATAAGTAATATCTTGAAGATGATAGTTTATTGATGGTGTGTTCTAAAAGCTTCCCGAGAGGCTACGTATATAGAAAATTAAAGAGAAGCTTAACCTAGTTAGGAAAAAAAAAAAGAAATAAAATCAAGAAAATAAGGAAAACCATAAAAATAAAGGAAATCGGCTTAGGAGAAAGGCTTTGTGACTTATCATGTCACAAAAAATAAAAGTGAAGAAATAGTTATATTAGCAGGAAGGTTGGCGTTTGCTTTTTTAATCTGAGGAAGAGGAAGAGGAAGAGATGCGTGGAGAAAGGGAAGGAAAAAAGAATGCTTGGGTCTTGGGCTACGTATTGGATTTCTAAGATTGGGTTTGTACGGTGAACAGAGAAAAAGTTAGGTCTAAAACTCTTTTACGTTTAGTTTAGGAGATGACATGGCAAATTGATGTATCACTTTGATTGGTGGTGAATTTTTTGCAGATGTGGACAAGCTGAGATCTCTAGTTCAATCTTTTTTTTTAACTTGCAATACTATTATTGTATATTAAATTATTCACAAATCACCACATAGAATTTATTTTATGATTAGAATGCGAGATTAGAAATGAATATCTTGCTTTTTATATAATAAGATGTAAGTTCACATTTCTATTAGTGCATTATCTATTAAGGAATGTATATAAATATGAAAATCAAAATCGCAAATCTAGTCCTAAAATAATTAAGCAAGGTGCGGATTCAACTCACTGAATTTCTTTTACTAAAACTTTTTTGGTCAATATTTTCCTTCAATTATCATTGTGATATATTCATGGGAAAATTGCCAATATAGAACAACTAAACTAAGGTATTGTCCTTTTAGAATAAAATTAACTTTTGTCACTTTTGAACATTCATTACCTTTTTTGTATATAAAAATCCAAATCAAATATTTTTAAAATAAAAAAAAATCTGCAAAAATAGTATATTTGATGTAGATAAGCAACTGCATATAAGAAAAATATATTTGGATTCAAAAAATGTTTGAATAGTAATTTCAAAAATGGGGAAAAGGTGTTAGAAAATCAGATCTACTATCTACGGAGGTTTAGAATGTATAATCTAACAAAGACATAGTGATCTACCAACCGTAGAATGCGCAATACACCGAAAATATTAACAACTACTAGGGAAGAATATAAAATCCTCATTCCCTCTATGCTCTACATAACTGGTAGATTTGATGCGCTACAAAAATTAATTAATTTACTAAGGTAGGAAATGCATTATTCGAATTGTCCTTTTGTCTACATTGGTGGTATACAATATTCTACCAGACCTTCTAATTTCTAAACAGATAGAATGCAAATTCTACCTAATAAAATTACAAAATCCGAAAATCTAGCCAAAAACGGTTAGAAAATATTCAGTAAATCTTTTAAATGTTTTTTATTTCCTTTTTTATTTATTTTTTCCTAAAATCTAGTCTTCTTCTTCAACATAGCACGATTTCTGAAATTTAACGTGGAAGTTCTTCTTCATTTTTCAGTTCTTCCAAACTTTTGTCATTCTAAAAATATGAAGATTAACATCTATGCTTCATGTGGTTTGTGGAAATCGTCGATGAACAATGGATGGGGATTTCTTGTTGATGAAGAAAAAGGAGGCAAGTTACTTACTTTGGACACAAGTTCAAGCTTTGAAAACCTAAAGGTTATGGTGTGTGAAGACTTTGGAATTGATATAAACATGGTCAATATAGAGCTGGGTTATTTACCTTCCGATTTGATCAATAGCATCAACTCACCACCCGTTATCATGACCAGTGATCGGCAAGTTAGAAATTTTCTTACATATGTAAAGAACAAAGCTTCGACGCAGTTGTGTGTGAGTACTCAAGCCCCTAACATAGCGGAAGAAGGTACTGAGTCTCCTAACGGAGAGGAAGAGACTATGGAGTCTGACGATTCAGGTGATATGGAGTCTGACGATGCAGCTGATATGGATTCAGAAGAAGATATTGAGGTACCTGATAGTGAAGATGACAAAAAGTGTGACAAAGAGAAGATCAATGAAGATAGTGTTTGCTTCTCTTTGGTGGATGTTGTGAAGAAGGGTCAATCATTTAGTTCCAAAACACTTTTGAAGGCAGCATTCGAAATATGTGCAATGAAACATAATTTCGACTACGTGGTTGCCAGATCGGATAAAAAAGTGTGGTACATTCGTTGGTCAGATGATGATTGCAGCTGGCGTGTTCGTGCAGAGGGATTAACAGGGTCATCATATTTTATCATCAAAAAGTATGTACCTGATCATTCATGTGCTGCATCCAATAGGAAGGGTTCTGTTAGGACAGTTTCAGCAAAAACAGTGGCTACTCTGATTATGCATAAGTATGAAACTGCTAAAGAAGGGCCGAGATCGAATGATATAATCCAGTATATACATATGGTACATGGAGTTGAGATATCCTATTCTTTGGCGTGGGATGCACGTGAATATGCAATCAACGCAGTGAAAGGTATTCCAGAGAAAGGTTATGAAAAAATTCCCAAATACTTGCACATGATGAAGGAAGCTAATCCAGGGTCACACACGTTTTATGAAAGGGATACAAAAGGGGAATTCAGATTCCTCTTCATCTCGTTTGGTCAGAGTGTTTGTGGTTTCTATGCTGCAATTCGAAAAGTTATTGTAGTGGATGGGACGTTTTTGAAGAGCAAATACAAAGGAGTATTACTAGTGGCTACTACATTAGATGGAAACTCGAGTTTATATCCTATTGCCTTTGGGGTTGTCGACTCAGAGAATGACCTCGCGTGGAACTGGTTTATGAGCCAACTTAATATGGTCATTGCTGACGACCATAGTTTAGCTTTTGTGTCTGATAGGAATTCTTCAATTGCTAAAGCTATTGCGAGAGTGTACCCGCAAGCTCATCATGGAATTTGCATTCACCACTTGCTGAATAATGTTGTAACATATTTCAGCGGGAAAGGTGTGGCTGGTTTGGTTGCAAAGGCTTCTAAAGCTTATCGAGCTGCTGATTTTCGTAAGGTGTTCACTGCTATTTTCGCTATTAGTCCTGAAATTGGAAATTATCTCATAGATACCGATGTAAGGAGGTGGGCTCGTTGTCAGTTTCCGGGTTACAGATATGATATTAGGACTACTAACCCTGTGGATTCAATAAATGTTGCTTTGCGTACGCCTAGAGAGTTTCCAGTGATACCTTTGTTGGACAACATTAGGGAAATGATGACTCGATGGTTTTTCAAACGTAGAACTTTAAGTTCTAAGCATTCGAAGCCACTGACCATTGTTGCGGAGAAGAAGATTGACAGAAGGATTGAGAAGGGTAAAACGTTTAAGGTCTTTCCAGTTAGCGATCATAGGTTTTTATTTCAAGGTGACACTTTCGACTGCTCGGTTAACTTGGTCAGACGCACGTGTTCTTGTGGAAAATTTGATCTGATGAAAATCCCATGCAGGCGCGCCATAAAACCAGGCTTCAGTGTTGGAATATGACCACACACACTAACAGATGACATGTACACTACGTGTGCGTGCTTGGTCGCTACGTAGCGACCGAGCTTGGCTTGTGCGTGGTCCGATGGCCATACTTGAGCTTGTCCGTGGCCGATTTGGATACGTGTCCGTTGCCTTCGGACAATCGGTATTTAGTGGTTCGATTGAGATTAGAACAAGATCTTACCGCAAGGCTCTTCGTAAAGATTTCTTTACGAAGATTACTTTTCATAAAAATGTTCATGCCGATTTTTACGGACTTTCAGACATTAATTCCGTCGTGACCGATTTTGACCCCAACAGTCCTTTTGCACCAGCTCCTTTAAAGAGTTGAAAGAAGAGGTGAACAAACCTTCAATGAAGGTCTTCAGATCACCGGAGACACCACTGTTATGCTCAGCCGCCCGTTGACAAAGCAGTTGTTTCTTTCGAGACTCTACACCGGGATCTATAAGCTTGCGCTTGCCCCTTTTCGCAACAACAACCGGTTCCTCTGCAACAACAGCCGGTTCCTCTACAACAACAGACGGTTCATCTGTGACATCTTCGACTTCAACATCTTCTTCTGAATCAGAAAGCTCCACATTTCGAGGTAAAGCCTCAACTTCCCAAGCGAATTGGTTCCAGTCTTGTTTGGCATTCATCAGAGCAACAATACGACCAACTCTTTCATCCTTTTTTCATCTTCCCTAATGAACTCAGCATTATCAACCACATCATTGTTCCCGGTATGAGATATAAAGGGAAACAGCTCTCCCTACCAAGAACAAACAAATCAGTAAGCATAAATTGTTCAAATTTTAGAATTCAATATTCATAGAAGAAAGATAGTTACCTTATCGAAGTGTGACTCTAGGCTACTGATATCTTGGTAGGATACTTTTCCACTTCCTGTCCAATTTCTACATCTCACTTTGGTGATGTTTTTCTTAATCTTTTTACCCACCATAGTACCAATGTCTGGGACTGCTTCCATAATCCATATCTGAAACGCATATGAGAATCCATCCAACACGTAACTGTTCTTCAGATGAAAATCTTCCCTTGCTCTGAATATTGATGCAAGAAGCTCATCATACGCGCGAAGACCCCAAGGATACATCCTCAACTTCTCAAAATCCATCACCAAACGGATGTATTCTTGAGGGATAGACACTTTCCAATCCTTAGCCATGATGAATCCATGTATAATACACAGATATACTAGCCTCACCCTGTCCACATATGTCCACTCCTTACACTCTTTAAGAAGCTCATCCCTTACACTGAATAAGTTAATCTTTCTATTTTGCTTCAGCACGAGGCTCCAGAACCCCCTTATCATCCTTCCAATTAATGAAGTCTATCTCCGTTTCATCTTTGAACTTCAAACCAGTCACGGCATGAAATTCTTGCATAGAAAACCTGAGAGACCGCTTTGCAAACAGAAACCACAACTTGTGGTGCTTGGAAACCTTGAGCTGCTTGCATATGAAGCTGTGAATAATCTTCCCGGAGTAAATGAGCTTATTTTCTACGATTGCCAGAATCGGACCGAAGACCGGGTCTTTCAATACTTCTTCATACTCATCCTTGAGAACACCCTTCACCGTTTCAAGAATCGTACGTCTACAGGTGTTGTTAATCTTATCAATCTGAGTCTCAACAACTTCTTCAAGAATGCGTTTTGGAAACTGATAAGACATTCCTATAAAACATGAAATCATAAACTTCAACTCGTTAGCCATTCCTTTAAGGACATACAAACATAATTCCAAAGTAAATATAACTCAATCTCACAATCAAACGATTAGACATTCAAAAATAGCACATAACAATCACAATCAACTATCATATGTGTTTTTCTCTACACGCATGGTCCAAACACGGCAAAGAAACAGAGCCAAATCAACTGATCACATTAACAACATGTAAAATCGATCTATTTACATGTCAAACTAATTAGCCTTTTCAAGTCTATTAGGAATTGAGAACTATAAACGTGAATCGAATCGAATTGTGTTTTAAAACGTGAATCGAACTCAACAACAAACTACAATCAACTCAACAACAAACTAAAATCAAAACCGTAAATGTGAATCAAATTGTGTTTCAAACAATGCAATCTCTATCTACTATATGCAAAACCATAAAACGAACAAAATAAAAAAAATAATAAAGGGAATTTCCAAACCCTAACCTTCAATTTTTGGGAACCGAGATGAAGCAAGAGAAAAAGAAGAACAATGTGAATCTAATCGTGATGACGATTTAAAAGGAAAGACGAAGAGATGTGACGAGGAAGGAAGGACGAAGAGATGTGACGACGGCGGAGATAACAGAGGAAAGACGAAGAGATGTGACGATGAAACAAGGAAGACGACGGAGAGATGGGATGACGATTTCAACCTTTCCGACAGACTTAGACGGCCAGCTCAAGACGGTGGTGACGGCGAACGAAATCGCATCTTCTTCAATTGAGAAAGGAGTCGGAGACGATGACATGGTTGTGTTTTTCTTAAAAACTTTTACTCCTTTTACTTTCTATTTCATTAAAGTAAAATTAATTTTTTTATGGTAACTACATGTTAAAGAAAATGACAAAATAGGGTATTCACTATTGTTTATTCTGTAGAAACAAAGATTTATGATTTAATACTAAGGGGACAAATCTATAGTTGTTTTGTTCTCGGCAATTTTCCCTATATTCATTATATGAAAGAACTTAGGCAACTGATTGCATTACCCAGCAAGTTTTACTATTTAATTGAAAATAGATCTTTGGAAACTTATTTTCTTAGGCATCAGATATTAACAGAGATATACATTTATATGGTCAAAAAAGTCACTTATTACTTTGTTAACATCTTGCAAATCACGCTTATTAATAAATGATTTATTTTTAGGTTCACCTCCTTAAATAGTATCCAATAGAAAGTTGTCACATGTCATATCTTACTTAAAAAAAAAATAGAAAATAATATTAATTGCAAAAAAAAAATTAGACATTGCAAAATTCTAAATCCTAAACCTTATACCTCAAATTCTATACACTAAACTCTAAATTTTAGGATTAATACCAAATCCTATAACTCAAACTCTAAACACTAAACCCTAAACCCTAGGGTTAACCCTAAACCCTAAGGTTAATCATAAATCCTAAGGTTAACCCTAAATCCTAAGGCTAATTCTAAACTCTAGGGGTTATAGCTTAGGGTTTTGCTGACAACATTTATGGTTTCAGAATAACCCTAAAGTTTATAGTTTAGAGTTTAGGGTTTAGGGTTAACTCTAGGTTTTAAGGTTTAGTGTTAATCCTAGAACTTAGGGTTTACTGTTTAAAATTTTTGGTATAAGTTTTAGGGTTTAGAAGCTTGCAATGTTTAATTTCTTTTTAAATAATATTTTCTAATTTTTCTTCATAAACAAAATATGATACGTGGCAGCTTTCTATTGGTTACTATCTAGGGGTTGAATTTATAGGTTACACCCAAGATATACTGGCAAAATCTATTTTTGGGAACTTTTGTTTTTAGGAATCCGGTATTACATCAATATGAGATAATAATCCGCTCTTTGCGCGGGATGTGAGTATTAGTTTTGTTATTTTTTAATAAAGAGACATTAAATCTGTTTAATCTGAATATCGGTTCGGTTTTAGGTTGTTATTTTTTTTAATCTCCTAAAATATAGCTATAATTCTAAATCAATATTTATTTTGGTTTGTTTGGCTCAAACTGTTGATGTTTTTGGTTTTTTCCAGTGATAATAAAAAATTATTATTATTTGTTTGGTTTCAGGTTATATGAATTTTAGATAGTCTTGATGTCGAACCAATGGTTTCATATTATAGTTTCTAAACTTCTAATAGTTAAAGAAAAGGAAAATAAAATTATTAAGACAAATCATTTCACTACTATTTGGTCGATAGTGAAAGAAACACGGGGAATTTGCCAAATATGATTCAAAACTTGATTTGAAGTGCAAACATATACCCAAACTTGAATCAAATGCAAAACTAACCTAAAAGCTTTGTGAAAATACATCCAACCCCTCGTGACCAAACAAAAAAAACAGAACTTATTTTTACGAATACAGCCCCGGTAAGTCGTCTGAGTCTTCTGAGATACTGGAAGTCGTTAATCATGATATTCTTTGGTTTAGGGTTTGGCAACATATGTTGTAGTATTGTATGTATTCTTAGGGTTAGATTTTGGAAAGCTTAAATGTTTTTTTAAAACATTAAATTTTTATCTATATGTGTTTATTTATGTGTATAGTAAACACTTTTTAAGTTTAAGAAGTGTTTAGTTCGTTAATTTAGTGTAGAGGTTATGTTTAGGGTCTAGAGGACAAGTAAGTCGTCTAGGAAGTCTTCTATTTTAGTTTCCCGGTAAAAATATTTTAGCTTCCCTCTAAAAATATTTTAGTTTCCCACTAAAAATATCGGAGTCTTATGGACGACTTACTTGAAGTCTTCTGAATCGAAAATATTTAATCTAATTGGATTTTTTTGTCTCCCTATATAAAGAAATATTTACACATTTTCTCTCTTCCTCTCAAATGGTTACAACAAAAATGTAATGTTCATCATTCTAAAACTCTCCAACCTCGCTCTAATCTCTTTGAATTTATAAACATTAAACTTTATATCAATTTATTGTTTTTGTCTCATGTCTTTCTCACTAATTTATCTTGTTTTTGCAAGTTTTTCATCACATGGTTCTCATCTACCACTCATTTAAAGGTAGATCTATTAATTTTAGATATGTATTTTTGTGTGTTCTATAGAAGTAGATCTATCTAATCTTCCACTCATTTTCTCTATTTTAAAGGCATTTGAACGTTTTTGGATATGCAAGTTTTTCAGATTTGGATTTGGATATGCAAGTTTTTCAGATCTGGAAGACTTCCGGGCCAGAAGACTTCCAGACGACTTCCAGGAAGTCTTCCAGACGACTTCCAGGAAGTCTTCCAGACGACTTCCAGGAAGTCTTCCAGACGACTTCCAGACGACTTCCAAGAAGTCTTCTGACGGAGTCTTCTCCCATGTCTCCCTTTCATAACATATCTGAGCGTTTTGATAAGTTTTTATGTATGATTTTTCTTCATTTGGTAACCCCATGTTGCATAAAGTGCATACATTTTTCCCAAACTAAAACTCTCCAAACTCACTCTAATCTCTTTGACTTGAAAACACTAAACTTTATATGAATTTTTCATTTTTGTCTCATGTCTTTCTCACTAATCTATCTTTCTGTTGCAGGTTTTTAATCAGATGGTTCTCATCTTTCACTTGGATATGTACTTTGTGTGTTCTATAAAAGTATATATATATAATTTTCAACTCATTTTCTCTGTTTTTATGTCGTTTGAATGTTTTTTACTATGTTATGCAGGTTTTTTAGATCTGGATCCGAAAGTCTTTTAATTATAATGCACTAGGAGACTTCCAGGAAGTCTTCCGGACGACTTACAAGAAGTCTTCCAGACGACTTCCAGGAAGTCTTCCAGAATCAGGAAGTCTTCCAGAAGCAGGAAGTCTTATTCCATGTCAAGTGGAGTCTAAGCTTGTCTTTGTAGAGAAATGATCTATAATAGTTTTGTTTGTGATCTGTTTTGTGATTTTCATGTGTATACCTTTAGTTGTGATTTTTTTTTGTAAATTTTAAGAGATATTAATGAAAAAGTTTGGTACATATGTTCATTTTCCACAATATTATCTTGCCAAAATCACTTGACATAATTGAAGTTATTGATACAACTTCAATAGAAAAATACAATAACACAAAAAATTAATTTAATTTATTACAACTAAGGGAGAAGAATTCTCAAGAAAACTTAGTCAAATTCACAAAAGATAAAACATTACATAAGTTCAAAGATAGAACACTTTCATTAGATACATATCATTAGATACATAAGTAAAAAATATATCTTATGATCTAAGAGGACACATTAAAACATGTTACTTGATATTCTTGAAGTTACTTAACACTTTTGAAAATTAAATAAACATATCTTAAAGTTACTTAACAAATTTACAAAAACTAACGTAGAAGACTTCCACGGATGAATGTTGGTAACCTCATAAATATCACCAATTAAATTATAAATTTCATCCAGAAGCCCCAATATTGACTAATATACATGAATTAACAAAAAAAAATTAAAAAGTCTTTATAGTTTTAGAGAAAATGAAAGTTTATTAAACATTGACGCTTACAACTTCCACGGAGGTCGTCTGGTAGACTTCCAGGAAGTCGTCCATTTAGGTTAGTTTTGCAATTGATTTTTAACCTAGACGACTTACATGGAAGTCGCCCATCTTTGTTTGTTAAAAAAAAAATTCAAGAAAACGGGTTAGTTTTGCATTTGACCGGATTGTGTCAGAAATTTGACTTTTCTGGACGACTTAAACATAAGCCGTCCAATAAAAAATAAAAAAATGAATATTTTGTTATACCTAGACGACTTCAATATAAGTCGTCTCAGGTTAGTTTTGCAATTGAAAAATAAAACAAAAAATATTATTTTTTTCTAGCCGACTTACACGGAAGTCGTCCGTCCGACGACGTACATGGAAGTCGTCCAAGATAAGGAAAGTTTGACCAGAATCTCAGAATAAAATGTAAGTCGTTACTTCCATGTAAGTCGTCTTAGGTTAGTCCGCCTTCGTCCGGGCTCCGAGTGCGGCGTGGTCGGTGTCTATGGCTTCATCTCGACGACAGGAACACGATGGTAGTCTTGCGTGCATGAAATTCTCAACGGTTAGGAAGTTATGGGTGATTTACTAAACGGACTCTAAACTGAAGCTTAATGCATGTGGTTTCCGGTGTTACCTTGGGCGGTTAACGGTGGTAGTGAGCTCGAAACAGTCACGGCGTGAGGCGGCTCCGACGAACTCCGGTGGTGATTCAGGCTCTACAAAACTTCTTCATTTCTCCCATTAACTCTTTCTCTCTAAACATTTCTTGATGATTTTGGTGAAGAAAACAAAGAAGAGAAGTGAGTTTTTATAGAAGATACCATGGGCTGCTGGGGATGTCATGACAACTCTCTCCCACTAACAAGGAATTCGACCCCGAATTCGAGTCACCAACTAACTCCCCCATAACATCACGAAACAGCTCGGGGTAATCAATCCTTATTTGGTGCTCGGACTCCCAGGTCTCTTCCTGAATACCATCTCTTTCCTAACGAACTTTGACCAACATGGTCATCATACCATGAACTGCTTTCACTTGGCGATCCAATACCTCTACTGGCTGACATAGCGTACGCAAATCTTTGCCAAGGTTTCTTGGTGGCTCCTGCAAGATGAGCTGTGGCTCTCTCAAGACTTTGCTCAAAACCAAAACATGAAACACGTCATAGATGTCTGATAACTCTGTTGATAAACCCAATCGATAAGCAACTGATCCAACCTGCTCCAAAATAGGATATGGTCCCATATATCTCGGTTTAAGCTTCTTTAGCTTCCGAGTCTTAGATCCTCCCCGAAATATCCTTATTTTCAGGTATACCAGGTCGCCAACCTGGAACTCCAAATCTCTACGCCGCTTATCTGCATAACTCTTCTGACGGTCATGGGCTTCCTTAAGCCGAGCCTTGAGCATCTCAACCTGCTCTACCGTCTCTTGAACCATGGTTGGTTCTATCTCACGTCGTTCTCCCACTTCTGTCCAACAAAGCTATGTGCGACAAGGCCTACCATAAAGAGCCTCATACGGAGCCATCTTAATGCTCGAATGATAACTGTTGTTGTAGGCAAACTCGGCTAGAGGTAGATACTTCGCTCAGCTTCCTCTCCCATCTAAGACGCAAGTTCTGAGCATATACTCCAAAGTTTGAATAGTCCTCTCCGACTGACCATCTGTATGTGGATGATAAGCCGTACTCATATGTACCTTGGTCCCAAACGCCTTTTGAAAGGCTCTCCAAAATGCGGATGCAAACTTTGCATCCCAATCCGATACAATGCTGACAGGAACTCCATGCAATCTCACAATCTCACAGATGTAAGTCTGCGCCAATTGATCAGCTCCGTCTGTCTTCTTAATCGCTAGGAAATGGGCTGACTTGGTAAGTCTTCCCGCCTAATGTGGTCGGCAACCTCTTCACAAAATCCATAGTTACCATGTCTCATTTCCACTCTGGCAATGGCAGGTTCTGTAATAACCCGCTAGGCACCTGATGCTCAGCCTTAACCATCTGACATGTCTGACACTGCGATACAAATGAAGCAACATCCATCTTCATACCAGGCCAATGATAATAGCGCTTCAAATCCCTATACATCTTATTATTCCCTAGATGGATAGAAAATTTTGAGTGGTGTGCTTGCCGTAAGATCTCATTCCTTAACGGCTCATCGTCTGGACACAGACCCGGCTTCAATACATGAACATCACGCTGGAGGCTGTATGATATCCAATACTCTTCATCTCGATCTGCTTACACAAAGCCTTATCACCATCCTGGGCTTTGCTTATCCTCCATAATAGCTCTACCTTCTCAACGCCAACTGATTCTCCCTCTACAGTACCTGCACACAATCTGAGACTAGCAAGTGTCCCAGTGAGCTCCTAAACCTCTTGGGTTCCAGAAACATCGCTCTGGTGCCTACTCAAGGCATCTGCCACATGATTGGCTTTTTCCGGATGATAAGTGATCTCCAAGCTGTAGTTTGCTACCAACTCCTTCCAGCTACACTGCCACAAATTTAGGTCTGCCTAAGTAAATATGTATTTCAGACTCTGGTGGTCCGTGAAGATCTTGACCTTCTCTCCATACAAATATGACCTCCAGATCTTCAGCGCAAATACAACAGCCGCTAACTCCAGATTGTGCGTAGGATAATTGACCTCGTGAGGCCTCAACTGGCGTGATGCATATGCAATGACCTTACCCTCCTGCATCAATACACATCCCAATCCGGTTCCTGAGGCATCAGTGTAGACCTCATATGGTATTCCTGGCCTCGGAAGTACCAAAACGGGTGTCTGTGTCAACTGTCTCTTCAACTCCGCGAAACTCCTCGAGCAATCGTCTGACCAATCAAACTTGACGTCTTTGCCTGTCAGCTTCGTCATCAGAATCATATCTATACTACAAACATTATATGAATCTTTGGTAATGCTTCTTTCAAGCAGTGTATATGTTCTGAATCTTTGGTGATGAATCTTTGTTATCCTTTGAGAAATTGGTAGTGACTGATATAATAAGAAGCAGTATGAAATTGTGTACGAGAGGTATTGAATCTTCCGATAGCTTGCACAGTGAATTCTGTTTGTTGGGCCCGAGTGTGAAATGAAATGATTTAATTAAGGGAATATAATTGTTTAGATATATTGAACTTTGTTTGTTGTGTGCGAGTGTGAAATGAAATGTATTTCTTTTTTTTTTATAAATTTATTTAATGAACTTATTATAGAATCACAAGATTAATAAGAAGTCCTTCTCTTATTGGGAAGACGACCTATTTCCACACCAGAACTATCATATAGTAATAAATGTACATAATCTTTGAACTTCGATCTAATTGCACACAAATTAAGTATGACAACCTAGTTCCACACACTATAAAAGTTCAAAACCCGTTTCTCCCTAAACTTTGAATGACGAACTAATACTAACAAATAGCGGTTTAAAGTTGGTTAGTGTTTTCTGTTTTGAATTTAACCAATGACTAACCTAACTAAACCAAAATGACCCGATTAGAGAATATAAACCGGATTAAATTGACCTAATACAATAGGATCTAATAAACCAGCCCAAGACCCGACTTAAGCCAATTCGAAACCTAAAAACTTAAATCCCCAAATCATCTTCCTTTGTCTCTCTACAACACAGTAATTTTAAGAATGAAGAGGACAGTGATGAGAGATGATGCTAAAGGAGGAGGATGACTTTAAGTTCGAAGAATACAGTGATGATTCCAAAGATGAGGATGAGGAAGATGGAGAGATGAATCGTCTCTACCTATAAATTAAACTCAAAATCCAACTCATTCAGACTTTATCAAGTTTCTTCAAGAATAAATGGAACAAAGAGAGTGTGTGGACATCGAAATCTCTTATGGGTTTGTCTCTGTGGGAATCAAATCTCTTTTCTGGATTTTTAGATTTTAGGGTTCTAAATGATGAAATCGATTTGGGGGATTTTAATAGGGGTTTGGGTTTGATTTTAATCGATTTGTAGTTGGATCTTCGTTTGGGTCGGATTATACCAATATCAACCGATACAAATTGGTTTACTATCGGTTAATGTCATAAACCATTAAAACTAAGCATAATCTTGGTCTGTGTGGAAACGGGTTTCGAACTTTCATCGTATGTGAAAATAGGTTGTTATACTTAACTGGTGTGCAATTAAGACGAGATTGAAAGATTGTGTACATTTGTTACTATATCATAGTTCTTATGTGGAAATAGGTCGTTTTCCCTCTCTTATTCAATCAATCAATAGCTTTAGAAAAATACCTCAAGCTTTAGTTCTCAAGATCACAATCAACTCTCACGGTTTTATCTAATGACAAAGGCTATATTTATATAGCAACCAAAAACCTAATCCTAGTTGATAAACACAAATCATATCATGATCATTATCTAAACAAATCATAATACAAATAGGAATCAAATAACTTGTTGCTTAAGGTTTCTTCAAGCTAACTCCAACATTCTCCCCCTTATGCTTGAACTCACTCACATCTTCAACTCCAATCAGACTTCTCATTTCAGTGAACTTAATCCTCCCAAGTGGCTTGGTTAAGATGTCAGCTCTCTGTTCGTTTCCGGGTACATGCTCAACTTCAACTTGTTCATTCTCAACACATTCACTTATAAAGTGAAATCTCCTATGGATGTGCTTGCTCCGTCCATGAAACACGGGATTCCTTGCTAGTTGTATTGCTGATTTGTTATCAACTCTGATGGTCACTCTTCTACACGCCTCATTCACGACCTCACTCATCAATTCTTGAAGCCAAATAGCCTGCTTCGCTGCTTCAGTAGCAGCCATAAACTCTGCTTCACAACTCGACAAAGCAACTATCTCCTGTTTAGTAGAACACCACGTTACAGGACTACTTCCAAAGTAAAACACATGCCCAGTTGTGCTTTTCCCATCATCTATGTCCACGTTATGTGAACTATCGCTGTAGCCTTCGAGCTTCATGTCTTTTCCACATAGAAACCGGAGTCCAAGATCACACGTCCCACGTAAGTACCTTAAAACTTTTTTCAATGCTGCAGCATGAGACTCCTTCGGTTCCTGCATATATCTGCTGAGTACCCCTACACTGAAGGAGACATCTGGACGAGTGTGTAGGAGATAGCGTAAGCAGCCAATACTACGGCGATACTCTTTCTCGTCCACACTCCTTTCATCAGGCGCTTTGGAGAACTTTGAGTTCATCTCCATAGGAACAAGTGTAGAGTTACAAGTAGCCATTCCTGTTTCCTCAAGAATTTTCCGTGCATACCGGTCTTGTTTCAGAATAATCCCATCTTCTCTTTGAAGAACTTTGATACCCAAATAATAAGTCAACAACCCAAGATCGCTCATCTCAAACTTAGCCCATCTCTTGTTTAAAGACTTCTATCATCTTCAGTGATGATCCGGTAACAAGCAAGTCGTCTACGTAAACAACGACAACAAGAAGCTCATTATTTACGTCCTTACGATATAGCGACGGTTCCTTTGAGCAGTGGTGGAAGTTCAGTCCACGCAAGATTTGATTCAGCTTAACGTTCCAAGCCCTTGGTGCCTGGCGTAAGCCATAAAGAGCCTTCTTGAGCTTATACACCTTGTCCTCTTGACCTTTGACAAAGAAACCTTGTGGCTGGGTCACATACACCTCCTCTTTCAAGTCTCCATGGAGAAACGCAGTTTTAACATCTAGGTGGTGAATCTCCCATCCTCTTGAAGCAGCCAATCCAATAATCAGCCGTATTGTCTCAATGCAAGCCACTGGTGCGAAGACCTCATCATAATCAACGCCGTGTTTTTGAACTTATCCCTTTGCCACCAGTCGAGCCTTAAACTAATTTATGCTACCATCTGCATTACACTTAACCTTAAAGACCCACTTGAGGCCAATGGGCTTCACTCCTGCAGGCAAACAAACTAGATCCGAACTTGATATTTATCTTCTCATGCACAATAAAAGATAAACCGTCGTAACGATTGGGCTTGATTTCATACAAAGTCGCGAGTGGGCTGTTAGCCGCGTTCTGGCCCCTTTCGGGCCATTTCTTGTCTTGAGCGCTTTCACAACTTATCGAAGAGAGCACTTTCGAAACGACGTAGATTTCCGAAGAAAGCTCAAATTTCTCGTACAGTGTAGGCAGTTCAAGGTGTTTAGTTAACCGTCGCCGTTTCGTACGATAAATTCGAACTCCATACAAGAAAAATAGTTCTTGCGGTTTTAAAATTGTGAAGTTCCAATGGTGCCTCCGATCGAAATGAAAGGAGAGCAAGTTTTATAAAATCTCGGGGGGGGGGGGGGGGAGGAGCTACGAGGACGGGATGAAGATGGTTTAGTCAATCCAGCTCGTCCGTCTAACGGACTGGACTGGTCCAGCCCGTCGAACGGCCGAGCTGGTCGTGTGGTCGATCCGGCTCGGCGGATGGCCGAGCTGGTCGTGTGGTCGATCCAGCTCGGCGGATGGCCGAGCTGGTCGTGTGGTCGATCCAGCTCGGCGGATGGCCGAGCTGGTCGTGTGGTCGATCCAGTTCGGCCATCCACCGAGCTGGAGTGGTTCAGCTCGGCGGATGGCCGAAATGGACAGTGTGCTCTGTCCACCCTTCAATAAAACGGGCATAACTTCTGCTACAGGATGCTGATTGAACTCAGACCGGTGGCATTGGAAATATAACTCAAAGCTCTATCTTGTGTCAAAAGATGGACTCCATCCCACCATGGGAAGGTCTTTATCTGTAGCTAAACATCTGATGCGTCTGTGCAGTTTTATTGACGAATATTTGTCGAAAGTGTGTCGAGAAATTCAATTTTTAGACGTTTATTTCGAAATAACTGTTTTTATCCAAATAATGTTTACCTCTTGTTGTCGATAAAATAATTCAAGAACTCGTCGTATAATCTTTTCAATTAAAATTATACCAAATTTTTATTGTGAGAAATATTTTCCGGGGACTTTCAGACATTGATTCCGTAGTGACCGATTTTGACCCAAAAGTTAGCCTCCAGCTCGTTATAACCATGAACTTCTAGCGTGAGGTTCTAGCGAGTGGCTTGGCAAGTTAGACGGGATTAATGTTTGAAAAGGTCTGTCGTAAGTGGTATTCTTGCTCTTCAAAGAGTGGAACGCGATAAGATTGGGGCTGCGCCTTATGACGGTTGCCTACGTACCATTGTTGAAGGGATCAAGCCTTTTGTATTTCGTTTAGGAGTTAAGATTCTTATGATCTGTTTCCAGCGAGACCTTTACGGTCTAGTTGTATGTTGTGTAGATATTATCGGGCATGTTGCCGCTGGTGGCATTTTGTATTGGACCATTGTCGGCCTCGAGACTAGCCTTGTAGGCTATTTTATTTGACCGAGTGTGGCTTCGAATACCAGCCGCTTTGCGGCTTTTTAATGAATTGAAGTTATGTTTTTCGAGGAGCATGTTTGTATTCGTGTGAATGTAGAGGGAACAATACGAGTTGTCATCTCGCATCTAACTCTTTGTTGGATCGTCATATTCGCTGCTCGTTACAGATGATAATGTTCAAAATTTTTTTATTTCTTTCAAAGTTTTCGTGAGCGTTAGAATACGCACGAAGAGACATGTTTTAGGATCTTGTATCCTTGATATCATGCCTTGTGATGTTAGAGATCAGTGTGCTGGGTTTAGGGCAAGACCTAGGTTTACTCCTGTTTTAGGGGGTACGATGACTAATTCGACTTACGTATCCCGTTATAGTTTTAACATGATTTCATACCGATTTAAAGTCCGCAATAGGTTCTCGGCTTATATGACTTGTATGGTTGGAACCGAGCATCTCCCCAAGGACAATTTTTAAGTCTCCTGGTAGTGTTGACCAAAATTTTGGATTTCTTTTATAGCTCTATTATCCTTGTGTCGGATGTTCGAGAGTCATCTTTGTGAGATGAATTAGTCTGTTTAGGACGTTGAGAGTTTGATGTGATCAGAAACGAACTTGGAATTTTTTTTTTACCGTTTGGGTCTTCGCGAAAGGAACGTGTTTGAGAAGATGTTAATGCATATGACTGCCTTGACTTCCAAGAAGGTGTTTTTATCGAGGAAGGTAATTTTATCGAAAAACGAATCTTCAGGCGTCTTCAACGTCTTTCAATGCTGAAGATTGGTTATTCTTTCGTATGCCGCTTTTTGTGCTTGAAATGTTTGTGGGCTTGAAGATGTTTCGGTGTTGCAAGGGTTTAGTCTTAACCCTGGTTGGAGGAACGTCTCAGTTTGTCTACGGATGTTCGCAGCTAAAACTGTTGTTTCAGTTTTGATGTTGAGTAATCTGATTAATGATAGAGGGATTTGGACTAAGGGGTCGCATAGATTTGTCCCCGGGAAGAAGCGTTTTCCTACACTGTGCTTTGTGAGGTGTTGGCCTTCCTAGATTTGTTTGTGTATTTTTAAGGATGACTTGTATAGCTTTAGGAGCTTTGTTACAATTTTTTCCTACACATGCCACATTTTATATGGAACTTGATCGATTTTTGAGAAGTTCGATTTTTCCGTTAACCATTTGGTTGCTAGAATTGAGCTCTGTTGTGAAAAAAATTTCGTATAATTTACTCTCTAGTTTATACGACAAATAGTCTGTGTAATCGTCACTTGGCGTTTTACGAAAAATCGTGGATTGTTGTTTAGCCGTTTAAGTGATTGGAGTGGTGGTCGCTCAATTGTTTTGGCTTGGGATGAAGGTTGTGTTCAGCCGTATAGCCAAGGGCGTTGTTGGTCAAGGACCAGACCATGGAACTTTTGTTTTATGACTGTCTTCAAAAAGATGCTGAATTCTGGTTCGGGTTTTACGGGGAGGCGTAGTTGGTCGAGGACCAAAGAGCGTTTGTTGAGATTGAAAGACCAAGTATAGCGGAGTTTTCCGTGTTATGTCTGATGGTAGTTAAAAACGAGTTTCCACTTTGGGTTTAAGTTATACGATGAATGTTTCGTATACTGTTTCCTTTTTATCCGATGGAGACGAATTTTAAAGAGGCTTGACGCATAACCCTTGTGGATTCGGTTGCGAGGTGATTTCCTGCACGGATGTAACCAAGGAAAGTGAAAGGTATAAGTCAGCAATCTTCATGGAGCTTCGTTTTTATTAAATGAAAAATTATCTATGACAGTTTTCCGTAAGACCCTTTATGTTTATTTTCGGAAGTTGCTTCGTATGACTTGATTTGACTATACGGAGGATTTTTCGCGAAAATATTGTGAGAGGGGCTTCTCATAGAAGTAAATAGGAAATCGAAGATTTCAAAGTTGCGATGTTTCCACGGATTACACGGGGAACGTTTCCGTTTTGATTTCGATCTTTGGTGAAAGTTGCTTGGAATTACTCACAAAGTTTTACCGAAGGTTATTTTGTTATTTTAGTCGTGAGAACGTTTTCGATGCTTTTCCATGACTCACTAGGTTCAACGGAAACTGAAAGCAATGCTTTGGTGCTTAAATATTTCTCGTATAAGTTTTGACTTTTATACGGAAATTATTTTATTAAGTCGAAAAGGTTTTCTCAGACTTTGGCTAATCGTCGAGTTTCAGTTTGATATTGGTACAGGTTTTCTAAACGCGTGATTGCGACAAGAGATGCTGTATAGTCCTCGAGATTATGTCCGTGATGCTGTAGATATGTTGTTAGCGCTGAGACGAATCTTAGATTGTCGTTTGCCTTTTTGGGACGATTTTAATGAGGCATTGGATTGCCTAAGTGTTTTTCTGCCGGTTGCTGCAAGAATTTGCTTTGTCAAAAGCATTTTTTTTATGCCAAGGCGAAAACTTTTTTGAAGTATGGGAGTATACGAGTATAGTATACGTACCTACTTCCTCCTTTTTCTTTTTTAAAGATTGGGATGATCGACATCCTGGGTCGGTTTAAAGACGACGTTAGGATTGGGACTTGGTCATTTTCAGGCTGACGACTTCAAATAAGTTGGTTTTAAAAAAAATCGCTAGAAACCAATCGGTTTTAAAATGACATTAATGTCTCTAGTTCTTTCTTTCTTTGGGGAGCGACCTGAATATGTGTGGCGATCGTTTCTAGATCGGTTTGCAAGATCTGCCTGAACAGTCATGGAACAATATACCGAGACAGGAAAAAACGCCTAAAACTTAGTTCGCTAGACTTTCCAACTAGGTTTTAAGTTCCCTAAAATTCTAGGGCAGTCTCAAAAGCGTTTTTATTTCTATGTACTTTCCTCCGAAAATTCCAAGTCGGATATACCTTAGTTTTCTTGAAGATTCGGTTTTGCCTCTTCTCCATTTTGCTTGCTTATTTCCCCTTCCTCTCCTCGTGTCTGTACGCCCTTTTCGATATTGGTGTTTATCCTTTGCAACGTGAAATTTATCTTCTAAATAAAAGATAGACCGTCGTAATATCATTGGGCTCGATTTCGTCTAAAATCCTAAGTGGGCATTTAGTCGTGTTTTAGACCTTTTCGGTCGTTTTCGACTTAAACGTTTTTACGATTTCTTCGATATAGTACCTTTGAGACGACGTCAATTTTTATAAAAAGGTTCAAATTACTCGTATAGTTGAGGCGGCTAAGGTGTTGAGTTAACTGTTGCCGTTTTATACGATCAATTTGAATTCATACGAGAAAACAAGACTTTACGATTTTTATCGTACAGTTCCAATGGTTACTCCAATCGAGACGAAACAAGAGGCGTTTCGATCGAGATTCGAAGGAGAACGCAAAGATGGAGGTAAGGGCGAGTAGGATTCTACGGAGGGGCGATTAGGATGCCCAAGAAGGCGAGTAGGGGCAAGCCAAGGAGTTTAGGCGAGTCTTACTTCTTTTCGTCGTACAATCTCAACGGAAACTCCGATTGAGACAAAACGAAAAGCGTTTCGATCGGGATTCAAAAGAGAACGTAAAGTAGGAGCCTTTGGGGGCTGATCCAACTAGAGTTTTTATGGTACATTGATGCGATCATTTCGTAAATGTTGTCAATTTTATTCTACAAAAGTCGTATCGTAAAATATTGACTTGTTTCACTTTTCGAACGATGTTCCATAAAACATTTTCGAGTTTAATTTTATGAAAGCTGTTTCGGAAAATGTTGTCGAGCTTTTATTTTCTGAAAGTTATTCCGCAAAATGTCATGAGTTTAGCTTTACGAAAGCTGTTTCGTAAACATGTTTTCGAGTTCGGCTGTAGAAGAGTCCTTTCTTGGAAAAGTCATGTTTTGCGGCTCTTCTGCAACTTTAGTTTCTGGGTTCAAGTATCAGAAATTTTGGCTGTCACGAGTTACTTATTGCTGTCAAACTTAATTGGAAATTTCCTCATTTCCGTAGGATCAATCGGAGGGAGTTTTGAGTAGTTTTTCCGAAATAAGCTTGGTAGGCCTGTGTCGAGAATTCACTGAATATGTTACTATAGAATCAAAGCTTGAATTTTTACGAAACCTAAGGTTTCGGAAAACTTTTAGCAGTGACGAATATGATCTCCTGTTTTGCTTGGTTTAGTTTTCGTCAGCCGTTTTAGATTTCGAGTGATTCAATAGAGATAAACTTTGTTTCTTCGAAAATGTTTCGAAAGAAATATAACAGTGGGGAACTGGCAACTCGATTTGCCATTCTGCAAGAAACTTAGGGTTTCTCCGCGGTTTCTAGGAGAGCAAGTTTTATTTTACCGAAAAGTTTTTGGAAAACGTCTTTTGGTCGAACCATAAGTCGCTGAGATTTATCCAACTCAGTAGCTGGACAGGTTTTACGGGGATTGATAGATTTTATCTTTACCCTTTCTGTTAGGATGGTGAAATCGCGAGCTCGTTTTGGTGCTCTCCCTGTGGTGAAAAGTCGGGACTAGGTTTTCAATTTTCTCGGGAACTGCGGCGCTTGCATAGGCGTTGGCCATAAGAGCAGTCGTTGCTGGATTTTTTTTCCAGCGTTGTTGCGAGCTGCGGGGTTGTCTTTCATATTTCCAAACATAATTTTCATCAAGCGTTTTCACTTTGCGAACGATGTTCCATAAAACATTTTCGAGTTTAATTTTATGAAAGCTGTTTCGGAAAATGTTGTCGAGCTTTTATTTTCTGAAAATTATTCCGCAAAATGTCATGAGTTTAGTTTTACGAAAGCTGTTTCGTAAACATGTTTTCGAGTTCGGCTGTAGAAGAGTCCTTTCTCGGAAAAGTCATGTTTTGCGGCTCTTCTGCAACTTTAGTTTCTGGGTTCAAGTATCAGAAATTTTGGCTGTCACGAGTTACTTATTGCTGTCAAACTTAATTGGAAATTTCCTCATTTCCGTAGGATCAATCGGAGGGAGTTTTGAGTAGTTTTTCCGAAATAAGCTTGGTAGGCCTGTGTCGAGAATTCACTGAATATGTTACTATAGAATCAAAGCTTGAATTTTTACGAAACCTAAGGTTTCGGAAAACGTTTAGCAGTGACAAATATGATCTCCTGTTTTGCTTGGTTTAGTTTTCGTCAGCCGTTTTAGATTTCGAGTGATTCAGTAGAGATAAACTTTGTTTTTTCGAAAATGTTTCGAAAGAAATATAACAGTGGGGAACTGGCAACTCGATTTGCCATTCTGCGAGTAACTTAGGGTTTCTCCGCGGTTTCTAGGAGAGCAAGTTTTATTTTACCGAAAAGTTTTTGGAAAACGTCTTTTGGTCGAACCATAAGTCGCTGAGATTTATCCAACTCGGTAGCTGGACAGGTTTTACGGGGATTGATAGATTTTATCTTTACCCTTTCTGTTAGGATGGTGAAATCGCGAGCTCGTTTTGGTGCTCTCCCTGTGGCGAAAAGTCGGGACTAGGTTTTCAATTTTCTCGGGAACTGCGGCGTTTGCATAGGCGTTGGCCATAAGAGCAGTCGTTGCTGGATTTTTTTCCAGCGTTGTTGCGAGCTGCGGGGTTGTCTTTCATATTTCCAAACATAATTTTCATCAAGCGTTTTGCGGCTGTGAGTAAGAGTAACCTGAACCCCCAACGTTGATCAAGATTAGGTGAGGTTCTCGTTGTTGTATCGGGTTCTGTTCTCAGCCCCTCAAAAAGTTTTCTTTGCTGTTTTTAATATTATGCTCTCGATTGAAAACGCTTCTAAACCCGTCTCTCGGTGGGATCGAGTCCGGTCTCAAAGTCATAAGTTAAGAAATAGAACAAACCTGAAAATTTCTTTCTTTTTTATTGAACCACCTGAAATTTTTTAAAACTGTTGAAATTGGAAAATATGATTTCCCTGAAAAATCTAAGTGATTATTTTTTTCTTTAAAGTAAAAAGTAGTAGTATTCAATGTGGAAAAAATAAAGTTGAAGAAAACTAAGATTTTTTTACAAAAAGAAAACAAAAGCTAAGAATTTAGGGGAAATTCTAGTTTTAGTTCGTCATAAATGGTTGTTGACGTTAAATTGGTTTTTGGTCATCACCTTAAATTGTTTTTGTTTGTTTTTTTCTTTCTTTCTGCAAACGGCACATTATTGACTGTACAGAAAATTTGCGAAATAATTATTATATAAGAAAGAAATAGTGGACGAGGAAAATAAGAAAGAAACTAGTTATTTATTTTCTTGCCACAGAAAACATTATCTCCACAGAGAGACTAAAGGAAGGACAATTGGGAGACGTGGACGCACTGTAAGCCCGTCAACAGATTTCCTTGATATATCTCCTAATCTCTTTACTTCCAGACCACAACACTTGACTGATCTTTTCTCTCATCCTCAGACGCAACAAGCAGCTTGTTGCAACACACAAAAATGGATCAAACCATGCTGCTAACTTCCGGCATCTCTGCAAACCATTTCTTGAGGAACAAGAACCCTCTGGCTCAGCCCAAAGTTCACCATCTCTTCCTCTCCGGAAACTCTCCGGTTACTCTACCATCTCGAATACCATCGTTGGTTCCTCTCGCTATCTTCAAACCCAAAACCAAAGCTGCTCCCAAAAAGGTATTCAGAGACCTTTTGCTTGTTTAACAAGAAACATATCTCATGTCATGATGGCAATGGTAAGATTGTTTTATATATTCTAGGTTGAGAAAGTGAAGCCAAAGGTTGAAGACGGTATCTTCGGAACGTCTGGTGGGATAGGATTCACGAAGCAGAACGAGCTCTTTGTGGGCCGTGTTGCTATGATCGGTTTCGCTGTAAGTCCCCTCTGTTTTCCTGTTACACACATACTTTTGTTACAAGGAAGAACATTTGATATGAAATTTGAGTTTATGAATAGGCATCGTTGCTAGGTGAGGCGTTGACTGGGAAAGGGATATTAGCACAGCTGAATTTGGAGACAGGAATACCGATTTACGAAGCAGAGCCATTGCTTCTCTTCTTCATATTGTTCACTCTGTTGGGTGCCATTGGAGCTCTTGGAGACAGAGGAAAATTCGTCGACGATCCTCCCACCGGACTCGAGAAAGCCGTCATTCCTCCCGGCAAAGGCGTTCGCTCTGCCCTCGGTCTCAAAGAACAAGGTTTTGAACCGTATTACCCTAAGATGCAAATTTGATATTACTGAACCGTAGTCTAATCCGTAAATGCTTGTTGTTTGGTTGTGTCAAGGTCCTTTGTTTGGGTTCACGAAGGCGAACGAGTTGTTCGTAGGAAGATTGGCACAATTGGGAATAGCATTTTCATTGATAGGAGAGATTATTACAGGGAAAGGAGCACTTGCTCAACTCAACATTGAGACTGGTATTCCAATTCAAGATATCGAACCACTCGTCCTCTTAAACGTTGCTTTCTTCTTCGCTGCTGCCATTAATCCTGGTAATGGAAAGTTCATTACTGATGATGGTGAAGAAAGCTAAACTCTCTATGTACTTTCCAGTTAGTAGTTTGGGAGACCATTATCATGTTGAGACAAAAAAGAAATGGACATCTTAAACTATTGTAATACTTAAATCCTTTTGTTTTAACTTGGTTTTTCTGATTATATCCCAAGTTCCTTTGCACCTAGGTGATTGATATCATTTTAACATATTTAGAACACCGAACTTTGAGATTCGAAAAGATTTATTCATCATGGAATTTGTTAGGTACAAAAAGTCATGTCAAAATGAAAAAAAAAATATAAAATCTAACGTTGGCCGTGGTTAAAAATCAAAGACATAGGCTTATTTTATTTTCTACTCAATATTATCTTAAGAAGAATTGATCGTCTTCTTATACAGGTGAAGGCCAAACTGTTTTCGCATTTCCACTATGCTTCATCTCCAATCAAAGAGATATTGTGTTACATCCGAGGTTCAGAATTGCGTTAGACGCTATGTTCAATAGATCAAATCCTAGCGAGTTAATAGAAAATCAGAAAAAAAAAGAAGAGTAGGAGTAACTTTTGTAGGAACCTTAAATCTTTAAATATTGTTTATGCTTTTGCACTAACAATACTGATATTTGTTAAAATTCTTGTTTTCTAAGAACAAGTTAATCGACAGTCTCGAAAAAAAATCTGGATTTGTGTTTTCTCCAACAAGCTTTTGATATTGTGTAAAGCTTGCGTTCTTGAGCTAACATTTTTTTTTTGCAGGATCGGTTGAATTATTTAAAATAATTCTCCTGCACTTACGTGTTTAGGTTGTGGTGTTTGATTATTGATTATATTAAATTGCAACATTTAATGATTTAAAAAAAAAGTATGTCAGTTTTTGATCATTTTCAATATGTTTTTTGAAAAGAAAAAGAAAAAAAAAACTGATGTTGGTTTTATATCAAACCGTTAAAAATTTCAAAGGAAGTAAAGTTAGAAGTTGAACTTTATTTTACTACATAGGACATGTAAAGAATAATAAGAATGGAAATTAAAATTACAATACCGAAATATAAAAATAAAGAAGAATTGAAGAATCGAGATGATTAATCTCTTTCCTTAAATCCTTAAATGCCCCGTAGTGTGACAGTTTCATAGCGCTCATATTCATAGGATACAACTGCAGCATTGTTTATGTTTACCATCACCGAAAACAGAATCTATCGAACCTAATTTTGTGTTGCACTCTCAGACTGAAAAAAAAATACTAGCATAACTATTCAAAGTAGGAGAAAGTGATTTGTTCTTGTTGAGAGTCTTTTTTTTTTTATAATGTCTACAAGCCCTTTTATAGAAAAATAATGAGAAGCACAAATTCTTCAACACAAAAATGAAACATTCATGGTGCACTAATGGAGACTTTAATTCTTGTCAATTAGTTTGTGAATTTATTCCACATTTTGACCAAGAAATCAAAGAGTAAAATTATTATTGTTTTGACCATTTCAAACAAAATAATATACTTTATAATGGATTTTTTAAAATATTTTATCAATATAAAAGATCAACATATATTTGATTTAAGTTAATGAACATGAAGTCCAACTAATAAATCAAAACTCAAATCCAAATATCCAATGAGTGTATTTGCTACTTTGTACAAATTTCTCAAATCACACACATTAGACCTTCATTTCTCATTCAAATAAAAGTTCATTTTTGACATATGAATACATTATTCATAATGTTCAAAAAATAGTTCGAACAATCCTCCACATGAATAGAAATGATTCTAGACACTAGACGACTCAACAGACTTGACTTCCTAAACAAGACTTGACAAGACTCAACTAAGGACTTTTGAGAGTACAAACGAAAAATCCACTGCATGATGAGTTGGTAGCTATTTTTCAGCCTTGAACCAGTCATTGTTAATAGCTATGGGATTTTCTCAGTCAAGAGGTGGCCATGATGTTTTGAACATCCCGGACTTTGGTGTAAACCTAGACAATAGCTATAACACAGCTTCATTCTCTCACACAACTAGGTTCTCTATTGTGTTCATTTTGGCCGTGAACAGTCCTTGTTAATCATGAGTGAACTTTGAGAATATAGCATTTCCTTCATTCTCCTAGAAACGGCCCCATTTCACACTGACAAGGTGATTTGCCATTAGCATTTTTTAGAGGAGTATCATGTACTACTCCATTCGTATCTCAAAACTATGGACATAAATCATTAAAAGCTAATGCTTATCCTATATTTCTTACATGTAGCACTGTTTAATCATCATAGAAACTGGGTATAGACCGAAGTCTTACAGTGCTTTGGGCAGATTTAGTTTGACTTAGTTGTATCCTGGGAATCTGAGCGCTATGAAACCGTCACACTACGGGGCGTTTAAAGATTTAAGAGTGTAAAGTTAGAAGTTGAACCTTATTTTACTACCATAGGACAACTGATATTTGTAAAGAATAATAATAATATAAATTAAAATTACAATGCCGAAATATAAAAATAAAGAAGAATTGCAGAGTCGAGATGGTTAATCTCTTTCCTTAAATCTTTAAACGCCTCGTAGTGTGACGGTTTCATAGCGCTCACATTCCCAGGATACAACTGCAGCATTGTTTCTGTTTACTATCACCGAAAAACAGAATCTATCGAACCTAATTTTGTGTTGTACTCTCAGACTCAAAAAAAAAAATAGTAGCATAACTATTCAAAGTAGGGGAAAGTGATTTGTTGTTGTTCAGTATTTTTTTTTTTTATAATGCCTACAAGCTCTTTTATAAAAAATAATGAGAAGCACAAATTTTATTCTTCAACACAAAAATGAAACCTCCATGGTGCACTAATGGACACTTTAATTCTTGTTAGTTAGTATGTGAATTTATTCCACATTTTAACCAAGAAATCAAAGAGTAAAATTATTATTGTTTTGACCAATTCAAACAAAATAATATACTTTAAAATAGAATTCGTTTTTATATTTTATCAATATAAAAGATCAACATATATTTGATTGAAGTTAATGAACATGAAGTCCAACTAACAAATCAAAACCCAAATCCAAGTTCAAATATCCAATGAGTGTATTTGCTACTTTGTACAAGTTTCTCAAATCACACACATTAGACCTCCATTTCTCATTCAAATAAAATTTTAGTTTTGACATATGAATACATTATTCATAATGTTCAAAAAATAGTTTCAACAACTTTTGTATCTAGTAAATTTAAGTAATGTTTTACAGAACATGATAGATAAAATGTTGTAGCACAACGTGTGTTCAGAGGCTTATTATTTTCTGAGCCCCGGTTCGAGTGCCGGGAAGTGAAACAATGGCTGAGATGCTCCTCAAAATTAAAATGCTACTAGGTGACTGGATGAAATATTCAAGGTCAAAGTCATAATATGGAAACCCTATGTGAACACAAAAATATTCAAAATATGGAAAAAGTAATTGTGTTTAATTTGAGAAGTTGCATATTTTGGATCAAATATTATATTTATGTCTTTATTATTTTTGTTAAAAACAGTGACATATTTAAAGAAAATATGATTAAAAATCAAAATATAATCCATAAGTAATATAAAATAAGAAGTACAATTCTTAACAAAGAAAAAACAAAAATTCAATAGAAACCTGCAAAAAATTATTGAATTTTGTAAGCAATTATACGAAATAAAAGAATTTGATAGATTTCAAAATTTTATTTAAAAGAAAATAATATTAAATTTACATACCGTTATCAGAGTATAGTCGACTACAATCGGTATTTTGTTTGTGTTATTTATCTGTTAATAGGAGAAACAAATAAATGTAATAATTTAAAATATTTAAAAATTTTATTGAATGAAAAATAAATTAAAACTACGTACCATTGACTACAAAATATTTTGAAAAACTTGCTTGTAGACAATCTTCATTGTTTTTGTCTGCAGCATCTCTTGTTTATCCGTGATTAGGATTTTTAATCCAGATCTCGACTTAACTCTTAAAATAGCAACGTATAATTGGCCATGAAAGAACACTTGTCTAGGTAGAAACAAACCAACATTTTGCACTGTTTGACCATGAATTTTATTGATGGTCATCGTAAAAGCCAATATAACTAGAAACTGTTTACGCCGCATTCTAAAGGGAAACTTTGTGTCAGGTGGTGTGACAAATATTCTCGGGATCCAAACTTTATCTCCGACAATATCGTTTTCCGTTATAATTCTACCGTCTATCACATTCCATGTTACGAAGACACATGACAGGAGCACCAACCTTGAGCTTCAAACAGTGTCTAGGCAGTCCAGCGACTTTAGCACTGTTCAAAAACTCTATAGGATATACCACATTTTCTTTTATGTCAACTTCGGATGGAATAATGTTGGCAGAGCTAAGGTAAACCTTCTCTTCACCTGAAAGCATCATATATGTAAATGAGATGAAGTACATACATGTAAATAGTTAGTTGAACATAAGAGTTAATGAAAAAAATATTACCTAGCAACTTTGAAAGGATGTAATCATTTATTTTATCCACTTCATCATTTGTGGGAGTCAGAATGGTTCGATGTCTATACAAATCCTTATCTGTTGAAGTCCGAAAAGATTGTCCATAAACCTCTTTTGCGATACTCCACTATTTTTTATCAACAAATCCGAGGGGATGTCAATTTCAACTTGACTGTTATAAGGCAAATTTATTTTTCCATCTCCAATATCCAAAATCTGTTTTTAGAAAGACTCAAGCCCTTTTTCTGCATCATCAGTAAGACCAGCAAGCAATCTCATGATTTTTGTTAGCTTCAAACTTTGTTATGCTCCCAAAGATATGACGAATTCAGAGTCGCCAAAACAGTCTCTGATCTACCTCTTCCAGGTATAACCAGTAATACCTGTCTGAAATCGCCACCGAAAACAACAACTTTACCCCTAAAAGGTTTGTTTTCAGAAGATCTAATAATATCACGCATACTACGATCCAGAGTCTCGAAACAGTGTCTGCTCATCATAGGCACCTCATCCCATACAATTAACTTTGCTTCTTTAACTAATTTTGCACGATCTGATCCTGGTTTCATTTTATTTTCTTGCAAATACTGAATTCGTCTCCATCTATCGGAATACCAAATATGGAATATGCGGTTCTACCTCCTTCCAACAACAATGCAGCGATTCCACTGGGTGCAATATTTAGGACAATCAGACCTCTAGATCGGATGGCTGATGAGAGTGCTCTGTATACGAAGGTTTTTCCTGTGCAATGATGTCTGCCATGTCTTTCTAGGATACATCAATGATCCTTCCATCATGGGCTTTCGCGTTTCCTCATTGGACTCTGTACACTTCATACTCATCTGGTGTGAGCACGTCAAATCGTGATGGGGTTGCTCTAACAGGAGAAGTGGCGGCTTCAAATGTCATAGTTGCGAGTTGCTCTGCAATCAAAGTGGTATCGATCGATGCGGTCTGGGTGTCGATTGACACTTCGTCATCATCGTGTCCATAATCACAGTGACAGGTTGCCACGAATCTTGGGTCATCACCCAGCTCGATGTAGGACGTGTGCTCTCCCTGAACTTGGATAGGGTCATAGAAAACGCTCCCATCAACAAGTGTGAGACACAACTTGTTTTTCTGCATGTTGCAAACAGATCCTACATTAGCTGTAAAAGCTCTCCCAAATAGCTCGAGCTCAAGCCGAAGCTCGGTCGCTACGTAGCGACCGAGCATGCACACGGCTCAGACGCTACGTAGCGACCGAGCTCAAGCCAAGCTCGGTCGCTACGTAGTGATCGAGCACGTACGCGGCTTGATCGTTACATACCGACCAAAATCTCCCAGAACGTCGATACGACACGAATCCATGCATTCTCGTCTACTCTTTAATGCTATCTCCCGTGAGCCATGGCTAAGCCATTCTTTGTTTCTCATCACTCGAAGTCATCAGTCAAACTTTACGATAAAAACTACGGGTAGTTTGTTTTTATCTAAGAAACCGTAATAAACGTTTCGAGTCAAAGACGGTCCAAAGGGACCTAAAACGTAGCTCGAAGCCCACTTACGATTTCTTAACCGAAGACCCATAAGCCTTATGACGGTTTATGATTGGTTCGTAGGGCAAGATAAATGTCAAGTTTCCGCGGATAAATGCACAGTTTCCGAAGATAATCACGAAGATCGGGAAAATTGGAGTATCTCCATTTTTGAACTATGACGGCTTAAGGGCAGAAGGGGAAATACGCAAACCGACCTAGGAGCAAGTATATAAGGAGTCCTAGGCGAGAGGCAAAAGGGGGATTCGACACACAGCAAAACTTAGCACTTAGAGCAATTTAGGCAATTTTTCGTTTTTGTTATTCGAGCTGCGACTCAATTAGGTTTAGCAGCTTTAGGGTTTTAGAACTAGAAATCTCACCGACAGCTCTCGCAGCCCAGACTCATACCTTGTTGTAACGCTCAAACGCGAATTCAGAATAAGATCTACTTGCTCTCTTTTCGATTTCTTAAATTTTATCGTCTTTATTTCGTATTCTGATTGCTTGGTGTGTGATATTAACAGATATCTGGGACCTCTGGGAAACTAGGGTTCTCCTACTTTCCTTATTTAAACGGAAATCGACAGTGCCAATTTTGGTTCCCACAGTTTGGCGCTAGAAGGAAGGGGGGTACGGATCAATCTAACTCTCAACCACAACACGCTCGATCAGACATGTCAACTGACAACACAAATAACATGCAAACTCCTCTCAACGGAGGAGGCAACGACAATCAAAACACTCCGGAAGCGGTCGTCTCCGCGGCCAACGCAACTGCTAACGCCGCGACGCTCGAGGAGTTCAAATAGATGTTCTCCGCCTACGAAAAGAGATCGGAAGAACATGACAAACTCGTGGATACCTTGACGAAAAAGGTCCAAACCTTAACGGCAAGGACACGTGCAGTCCTCCCCCGCGGATCTACGAAAATCCACAGAAGAAAACTCGACTTCACAACCCTACTCGACAGGCCTGGAACATCGCGGGAACGTCCTTCTGGACAGAACCCCAGCGAAACATCCCCTGCCGAGAAACAGAACTATGAGAGTCGTCTACCCCCTGCAAAGGACACAGAGGTCGATGAAGTCGAGCATGTCGACTTGGATCCCAGCAACGTCTCCAACGATACCGAGGAGGACGCTGACAGACATCCAAGAAGAACCAGAAGCCGATTGGCTCGGGAGGGCTCCCCGTTCAAATAACCAATGACGGAAGAGGAGGAAAACCTCTATTGGATCGAACAGGAGGAGCTGGCCGAGAAACATGCCGAGACTACTTGCAGCAAACGCCGACAAGCTCGAAAATCTGCTAGCGAGAAATCAGACATACGTGACCTTCGTGACTACATAACTAAAACTGCAGCGGAAGTAAGGGCCGTGAAATCCCAGATCCATCACGCTACCAGTGCTGCCCCAGAGATCGACAGACTGCTCGAAGGGGCTCGGAAGACACCCTTCACCACTCGCATCTCTGATACGAGGGTATCGGACCCAGGAAAAATCAAAGTACCAAAGTACGATGGTACGAATGATCCTAAAGCGCACCTTCAGGCTTTCCACATCACGATGGAAAGGGCCAGACTGAAGGATAGCGAAAAGGACGCCGGCTATTGCCGTCTGTTCGTCGAAAATCTGGAAGGAGCGGCGCTTGAATGGTTCGTACGCCTTAAGCGAAACTCCATCGGAAGTTTCCGACAGCTCGATGTCGACCTCTGGAGTCTGTCCCAGAGGGAAGACAAACCCCTCCGCGAGTTCATAAGCCGGTTCAAGCTGGTTATGTCAAGGGTTAGCGAGATAAGCGACAAGGTGTCCATAGACGCACTCAGAAAAACGCTCTGGTACAAGTCGAAATTCGAAAAATGGATAACCCTCGACAAACCACGGACGATCCAAGACGCCCTCCACAAGGCAACAGACTACATCATAATCGAAGAGGAAACACAAATTTTGTAGCAGAAGCATAAATTGACAAAGCCGTCCTCGAAAGATGTAGACCAAAGGACAAAAAAGAAAAGCTCTCGTAACGATAAGTACGTCCATCACGAGGGGGAAGAACTCCAAGGGGCGCATTACTACGCAATCATGTCGGATCAAGGCCGAACCACGGGTAATACGTGGACTCGCAATCAAGGATACGACGAAAACACCTTCTGCGAGTTCCACCAGACCCAAGGGAACTCCACGACTAACTGCAAAGTCCTGGGAGCGAGATTGGCCGCGAAGCTACTAGTTGGAGAGCTCTCTGAAGTAACCAGCGTAAAAGATCTCACCCTCGAGACCGATCGCCCTCCAAAGAAGGACAGGAATCCACCCACGGAGAATTCCCCTCAAAGAAACCAATCAGGGGATAAATGCGGAAGAAGACCGGACGACAAAGGAAACGACAATCGTCGCAGAGTTAACTTGATCATCGGAGGATTGCAGTTTTGCAACGACACGGTCTCAGCCATCAAGGCTTACCAGCGAAAGGCCGAATCAAGTGCAAAATGGCCTACGTGGTCTCCTCCCCGAGATGGTCAAAAGAACTCGATAACTTTCACGAGAGACGAAGCCGGCGGAATCGATCAACCTCACTGCGATCCACTCGTCATAGATCTTTTCATACGAGATCTGCAACTTGCGAGAGTCCTCATCGACACGGGAAGCACGGTTAATGTTATCTTCCGTGACACTCTCAAACGGA
The DNA here is from genome assembly GCF_020379485.1 of Brassica napus. Taxonomy (NCBI): domain Eukaryota; kingdom Viridiplantae; phylum Streptophyta; class Magnoliopsida; order Brassicales; family Brassicaceae; genus Brassica; species Brassica napus. The sequence goes on along the minus strand of NC_063451.1, from coordinate 7,872,136 downwards.
TGAACATCGAACTCTGGGAAGTTACCCCAACGCAAAAACCGCTGACGGGTTTTTCAGTCAAAGTATCGATGACTCTCGGATCGATCCAGCTACCAGTCATGGCCAAGAAAATCACAAAAATCGTCGATTTCGCCGTGGTCGATCATCCTGCCATTTACAATGTGATCATGGGAACCCCATGGCTTAACGCCATGAAAGCCGTTCCATCTACATATCACCTCGGCGTCAAATTCCCGACCCAGAGCGGGATCGCAGCCATCTGGGGTTGTCAGAAACAGTCGCGGCTTTGCTTTCTCGCAGAGCATAAGTTAAGACAAATCACGACCACCACGAGGGCGGCTCGAAAATCCGCGAAGTTAACTCGGCCTTTGGACGAAAACACTTCAAAGAAAGATGATTTGACATCGTCTGCCGAAGCGAACGCTTCGGACATCGAAACTCAGCACGATTCCGAAATCAACGCTATGACTCAACCAGAAAAACCGGACAGAAACGCCGACCCTACCACAGTCTCCACGATTAAGGCGGTCAGCACGACAACAATCGCCGAGTAAGAACACTCGCGGCAAAAAACAGAACTACGAGAAGGCTTGATCCTCAAAATAGTTACGTAGGCAGCTCGTCGAAAGACGAGTTCAGCTATCCCCCTCTCTAAAATGGGGGGGGGGGGGGAAGTGGGTACGTATACTCGTATACTCCCACGTTTTAAAAGATGAATCATTGTAATCGAGCTTTTTAAAACTTTTACTACAATACGCATTTTTTCGAATTCTTATGCTTCAGCTACGCAAAAAGTCTCAGGACACGCTTAAAAATAAAATTTTACAAACATTAGACTCTTGTCAACGGCCTTATCTGGCACAAATTGCAAAAGCCTTCATTCTTCAACACCTAAAACATATGTATAGTCTTCGAAACAACAGCGAGACGTCGCCAAGTTAAATTCGAAACTCTGCAAACAACTGTACGAACGCGACCATAAAAATCTCAACGAGTATTTACACCCCGCTCGTCGATTGGCTCCGACGAACACACCAGCCGTCTTAAACAAACGCAACCTGATCATTCTTCTGATCCTCGAACATCCAACACAAGGATAATAGCGCGATACAAAAAAAAAATCCGAAATTTTGGTCTAGCACTTACAGTTGGCTTAAAAATTGTCTCTGGAGAGATGCTCGATTCATGCCATACCAGTCGTATAAGCCGAGAACCTATCGCGAAGTTTCAATCGGTACGAATCAGGTTAAAATTGCAACAAGAAAATCGATAGCCGGCTAGTCACCGCATAAAACCTTAAAACCGAAAGTAAACCTAGGTCTTGCCCTAAACCCAACGCACTGGTCTCTAACATCTCAAGACATGATATCTAAAAATGATACGAGATCCTAAACCATGTCTCTCCATCCATATCTTAACGTTCATAAAAACTTCGTAAAAGTAAACAAGCGACTTTTACGAAAAATTACATCTCAAGCGAACCACCAGATTGAACATCTTGTTAGAAGTAAATATGAGACGACAACTCATATTTATTTCACATACTCAGAACAAGGTACTTCGATAAATATTCATCATATATATAATACCGCAGAGCGGTAGGGATTCAAAGCCACCAACGGCAAGTCCCAATAAAAAACGGCCAAAAAGGCCCACACAAAGTCTCAGCATAAAGGCCACACTCGGCCAGATTTGGATAATAAAGGCCACGCGGCCATAAACACAAGATAAGGGGAAATCGCTCCCCGACAAATACCAACTTCGACACTCACAAATCAAAGTTAAAATTTCCGGACAAGGAAGCTCTGAATACATCCGCTGGATAGTTCACTTCCTCATCGTCACCAGCAACCTCAATCGCGACCTCCTCCGTATCGGGAGAAACCGGGATGGGATCCCAGAATCCTGGATCCTCCCATCGATCGGGGGAATAAGCGCCTCAGCGTGGGCATGGTCCTTCATGCCATCTTTCATGTCCCTCATCTCCTCCTCGAAAACGAAGTCGTCCGCCTGCGTCTTTCAAAGGGTGCCAACTGAGCCGCGGCACTCGCGAAAATCGCCCACCTAGGAATAAGCATCCTTGAGGTTTCCATACTTAGTGTTGAACTGAGAGGCACGCTTCCTCATCGCTTCGACGATCCTTCTCCTACCCTTCCTTTCCGCGCGACGAACAGCCTTCTCGTGGTCCCTGGCGAGTTTCGCATCTCGCTCCAAAATCTCGTTTTGCATACGAGCAAGGTCCTTTTCCGCTTTCTCCGCCTTGAAGCGATAGACCATGGACTCCCTATGGCTTGTCTCAAGAGCTGAGCCGAGCAAGTTCAGACCCTGCGAAAATGACCAACGCGTTTAAAAAAAAAAAATGAAAAAGCGCATGATCCTATCCGCAAAATTTCTAAAAAAAAAAAGAGCAACTAACCCCATTGATTATACGAGATCCTTCTGCGACTATCTTAGACCTTCCCAATTCATCCACCGATGAGGGAGGATCGAAACACGAGGGTAGACCGGCAAAGAAATCGTCAAAATCTGGGATAGGCGCCTCGCTTGTACCGCTACCGTCACCGTAACCAAGGTCTGGATCTTATCCTGGGAGAATAGAATCATCTACGTAAAAGTCTATATCGCCGAGGTCAATGCCTTTTCCCTTCGGAGACCTCACGTTTGTCTCCTCAACGGGATCGTCGTAAGGAGCAGGACCATCGGACCCAGAATCACTGTCCGTTCCCACGCCCCCTTCGAAATCGGGACAAACGAGCCTCAACGCCTTGCGAACTCTCTTCGGCGTAAAGGACGTCCAGAAAAATGGGCCGTTCCTGAGGAGATCCCTCATTTCGACAGTGTCCTCAGGGAATAGAGGGAGTGTGTTGATGAAGGGACCATCATTCGGTTTACTCCGGAACAACAAAATGCAGCCTCCTCGACAGATGCAGCACTTATACGGACGAAGAAGAAGAACTTCTTCCACAAGTTAAAGTTGGAGATGAACCCCTTGATCACCGACATATGGTTCCGAGGGACCAACCGGTAATTGTCCGGCTTCGAGACGAGCTGCAGTCTAAAGAGCGCTTCTAAGTGGTCGGTGGTAAGGGAGAGACCATGCTCATAACTCAGGATCACAACGCCGATGAGATGCTGGAGGCTGGTAGGATTCAGCTGGCTTATCGATACTTCAAAATGATCAAGCACACGGACGATGACCTCAGGAATCGGGAACAACAAACGGCAGCGCACCACGAATGACTCGTAACAAGTGAAATAACCGTCCGGAGGACTATCGGCGCTTTCCCCACGACGAGGAATGCAAAATTCCACTGTGTCAGGAATGTAGAACGACCGGACGGTCTGAAGAAAGTCACTAGTGCTTCTGCTCGGCGCACCCCTTTCGACCGAATGATGGCTCATGACAGGGAACGACTTTTCGATTGGAGGAGTAATCGAACCATATCTCGCTGTCCACCATGCTGTATTTTCGGCTGGATCTATCGAGTGAGGCACGAACTCGACCTTCGGTACAAGAATCTCGTCATGAACATCTTCGGACGAGGAACCGCGAGAGGTACATCTTTTCTTAGTCTTCTTTTTGCTAGACATCTTGTAAAATTCAAAAAAAACAAGAAGAAAGAGAGAAAGAGGAAGAGGGAAATTTTTTCAAAAAACTTCTTATGAGAATAAGCAAGTGAAAAATTATGAAGAAGTTACTTTCCTTCTTATAGGCATAGGAAGTTACTATTTGCCCGCAGACTTTTGGATATAAACTTCGCCCAAATACACCAACATTGGCTAAATTCACCATACCGCACGCTAGAATCTCATTGAAAATCCACGATTCTAACGGGCTGGGGGCTAACTGTTGGGGTCGAAAACGGTTACGACGAAATTAATGTCCAAATCTCCGCAAAAAACAGCATGAGCATTCTACGAAAGTGATTCTTCGTAAAAAATATCTTTACAAAGAGCCTTGCGGTAAAATCTTGTTCTAATCTTGATCGAACCAAATACCGATTGTCCCAAGGCAACAAACACGTATCCAAACCGGCCACAGACAAGCTCAAGTATGGCAATCGGACCACGCATAAGCCAAGCTTGGTCGCTGCGTAGCGATCGAGCACGCACACGGCTCGGTCGCTATGTAGCGATCGAACTCGAGCAAAAGCTCGGTCGCTACGTAACGACCGAGCACATACACGACTCGGTTGCTACGTAGCGACCGAGCACGCACACAGCACAGTCGCTACGTAGCGACCGAGCTCGAGCCAAAGCTCGGTCGCTACGTAGCAACCGAGCTCAAGCCGAAGCTCGGTCGCTACATAGCGACTGAGCACGCACACGGCTCGGTCGCTACGTAGGGACCGAGCTCAAGCCGAAGCTCGGTCGCTACATAGTGACCGAGCACGCACACGGCTCGGTCGCTATGCCTCAAGCCAAGCTCGGTCGCTATGTAGCGTCCGAGCACATACGCGGCTCGGTCGTTACGTAGCGACCGAACTCTCCCAGAACGTCGATACGACACGAATCCATGCATTCTCGTCTACTCTTTAATGCTATCTCCCGTGAGCCATGGCTAAACCATTCTTTGTTTCTCATCACTCGAAGTCATCAGTCAAACTTTACGATAAAAGCCGCGGGAAGTTTGTTTTTATCGAAGAAACCTTAATAAACGTTTCGAGTCAAAGACGGCCCAAAGAAATCTAAAACGTAGCTCGAAGCCCACTTACGATTTCTTAACCGAAAACCCATAAGCCTTATGACGGTTTATGCTTGGTTCGTAAGGTAAGATAAATGTCAAGTTTCCGCGGATAAATGTAAAGTTTCTGAAGATAATCACGAAGATCGGGAAAATTGGAGTATCTCCATTTTTGAGCTACGACGGCTTAAGGGAAGAAGGGGAAAGGCGCAAACCGACCTAGGAGCAAGTATATAAAGAGTCCTAGGCGAGAGGCAAAAGGGGATTCGACACACAGCAAAACTTAGAACTTAGAGCAATTTAGGCAATTTTTCGTTTTTGTTATTCGAGCTGCGACTCAATTAGGTTTAGCAGCTTTAGGGTTTTAGAACTAGGAATCTCGCCGACAGCTCTCGCAGCCCAGGCTCTTACCTTGTTTTAACGCTCAAACGCAAATTCGGAATAAGATCTACTTTGCTCTCTTTTCGATTTGTTAAATTTTATCGTCTTTATTTTGTATTCTGATTGCTTGGCGTGTGGTATTAGCAGATATGTGGGACCTCTGGGAAACTAGGGTTCTCCTACTTTCCTTATTTAAACGGAAATCGACAGTGCGAATTTTGGTTCTCACAATTTCCAATTAGTACCTTAAGATCTTTGATTAATCCTCATGAACTTATGAACAATCCACAAAAGTGAATGAGTCCTTAAAAGGTTCAATTTTGAGCCCAAGTTGATCTGCCATTGCTTTAGACATAATGCTCACTGAACATCATGTATCACACAGTGCATTCTGGTATACATGTCCTGCAATAGTGCACAGGACTACGAACTTGGCAGGATCACCTTTCTTTTTGCAGCTTTGCATCTCTCTTTTTAAGGGCTATGAGTTGATGAAACATTCGCTCGATGTCCTCTTCTGTTTCTCTACTCTCTCTCTGAAAAATATCCAGAGATTATGAGTGTAGTAAACCTCATCGAATGGTACATCATCATGGATTTTCAAAATTATCTTGGTAAAACCATCCATCTCCTTCTTAGTTGCCTCTCACCCCAGATGCTTAAGAAACTTATTTTTCCTCCTCTTCCCAATAGGAACCTGTCTGGTAGCAGCTTCTTTGTGGATAACCGGATCTGGTGCATCATACTCTGTAGGGCGTTGTCCGAAGTTATGTTGTCGATCAATGGTTTCGTCTGATATGGGTATAGATCGATATACAATCGGTGTCGATCAATGCTTGGAAATTGTGCGCAATACGTTATTGGGGCAGGGAGGTATCGATCGTCATCAGGGTAGTACCGATCGATGCTTGCAGTTTTGTCGAGATCTTAGGGACTATATGTTTATTTTAAAATTTTCGAAGTATATTATGTACAGAAAAAATATATGCTTTTTATATGTACATTAAATGTTTGAATAATTATTATTTTAAGATACTAAAAGTAATTAAAATTAGAGGGAAAATGTGATAAGGATAAAATTGCAGTTAATATATAAATACATGAATAATATAAATGATAGTTACTAGTCTAATTAATTTTTTTGATGGTTATACACTGCAATTATCCTTTATTAAATCGACAATAGATTTTTCTTTTTTCTTTCCCCGAGAAAAAAAAGAAGTTCAATGTTCGCCCTAGCCGCCGAGAAAAAAAAAGAATGTAGACCATATCCTCGATCATGGCTCACTAATGTATTGACTGAAATTGGGTCCAGCAAAGAGTGCTGCATTTACCTTCTACGGACATCCGGTGATTCTCATTGGGGACGGGAGAAGGGTGTGGTGTGTCGTCATTTAGGTTTAACCGCCAAGCTGCGGTTCTCGGAGGCTTGGGATATCTAGTAGATGTGATTTGATTTCTTCTTTACCCCTTGTCTTGCTAATGAAGCTTCACCAAAACCGAATCTGTTGTCTGGTACGCGGTGCAAGACTAAGCCGGTAATGATGTGGGTTGTTACTTCTTCCCTCGGTTCTGGGGAAGCGGGTCTCAGGTCTGTCAATGGTGGTCTATCGGTCGCGTCCTTCACTCTCCTATCTCTTCCCTTGGTAGCTTATGATGTTTCTTCAGGCTTAGTTTGTCTTAAAAATCCTTCACCTCGTTTGGATTTATCACGACAACCTTGAATAGATGAATCTTTTGATTAGTCATTTCTTGTGTATCGGTGTTTTATATGTGTCTTAAATCTGTTGTCTATATTGCTTCGGAGTAAGTCTTGGTCCCGTTGTCTTGTTTTTGTTTGGCTGGTGGTCATGGCGTTTGAGCCCTATTCCTCTCTTGTACGATATGGAGTCTTGTTATTCACAACTTGGGTTGTGTCTCATCTTTTTTTCAATGGGCATCTTCATTGTTTGAAGCGTATCTATGTGCCTCTATTCTGGTTCTTTGAGAAAGTTTCTGGTTTGACTAAGGAGTTTGTCTTCATTCCAGAGTTTTGGTGAAATTTTATGTTTACCATTTTCATAGTACCATTTTTCATTTTTTACCATTACTAAATTGACATTTTCAAAAACACCTTCTTCATTAAGTGGGAAACGACTCTTACACTTTTGTTATCTATATATATAATAAATCATTATTTAAATAAAATAAAAATAAAAAATAAAATTATATTTTTTATGTTTTCGAATTAAACTTTTTCAAATTCGAACTTTTTATAATTTTCTTTTCTTGAATTTGTTTTTTTCAAATTTTTTTTTTTTTTAAATTTATTTTTGAAAATCGAAAGTTATGTTTCAAACTATTTTTTAAAGATTTTTTATATTGTTTTAATTATTTATTTATATATTTATTAGAATCCTAAATTTTATATTCCAAAAACCCTACCCACCCCTCAACTTTAAACCCTAAGTGTAGATTAGTTAACCCTAGGGGTATAAGTGTCTTTTATCTTTCATTAAAAGTGAGAGTAAAAGTTATTAGTATAAACATGGAAAGTGGAGTCTTGGTACCAACTTCCGGCTTTGGTTGTTCATGAATGTGGTTGTCTGGTTTTAGCTCTTATGGTGGATTTGATAATTCTTCAAGACGGATTTGAGCATTTGTGAATAGAGATGAACACGAATCGGATATCTGGTTTTTTTGTGTGGTAATTGTGATCTGATTCGTTTCATATTGAATAATTAATTATCTGATTTGATTCGATCCATATCCACCTGGATATTTGGTGTCCCGAATATCCGGAAAATTTTATTTTTGACCGGATATCCGATTTCATCTGTAAAAATAAATTAAAAATAAATAAATAAATAAATAAATAAATAACCTAAAAATAATAATATACTATTTCAAAAATATTCTTTTTCACTTTTAAAATTTAAAATAACTAATATAATAGCTTTAGTAAATAAAAATATTGTAAAACTTATATAAAATATAATATTTATATAACTTATATATATAGTTCTTTAAATATATGTATATATATAACGAATCGGATCGGATATTTGTTCCTAAGAAAATTAGTATTTGTGATTTGCTTCATTTTACGAATATTGCATATTAGTATTTGCTTTGCTTCGTAGAGTTACGGATATCCAGATTTTTTGGTTCGAGTCGGAATGGATAACAAATTAAATCAAAATTTATGGATATTTTGCTCGGCCCTACTTGTGAAGGTTGTTACTTTTCTAGTTCTTAGTTTGGGTTCGGTTTTAAAGCTTTCGAAGTTGTCCGGCTTTTGGCTCCGGGATCTTCCGGATTAGTCTTAACATCTGTTGGTTTAGTTTTTTTTTTTGATAACGAACGGCAATTTTATTAATCAAACTTGAAGTGGTTTTGGTAACCGAACCGAAATAGAACAACCAATAAAATAATGTTCTAGCCAGAGAGACAACGTAACCAACCAAGCATCAAGTGCATTGGTGGAATCTGTCATCCCCCCTCCGGTTTTTATAGGACCAAAAACCCTCCATCAAGATCAAAGCCAAGCCAGCCGACGGCGGCGCCACACCCGCTCTCTTCCTCTGAGCGTTCAATCTTGTGTAAGTGTGTACACTTATATATACTGGTCGTTTCTGCCTCATATAACCGATGCGGGATGTTTCTAAATCCTTCATTAAAGTCATTAAAGGCTTCTTTTGGTTACACCCGCAGACCCATTTCTTTTCATCATTTGCCAATTTTTATTACAGCCGTTGGGCTTAACAAATTGGTCCAACAATAACAAGTTAAGACTCCAAAAAATCTGTCGAATCTTCGCTTCTTCTCACCAACTAAAGCAGCGTTTGTAGTTCACGAATCTTTGGTGGCCGATCATCAATCCCCCAGAAGACGCACATAGAAATCTCAGTTTGGTTAATAAACCTTTTCTCAATCTCTGTATAGTCGCTGCTTTCAGACGAAATTCTATGTCAGGTAAGTCTGACACACCCAGATAGTGAATTGTTTATATTATGTCGAATATGCTTATGTTGAAGGTTTTTGTTAACGAAAATTTTGAAATTTTGAAGATACGGATGTTTATGTTGAAGGTTTAGAGATAGGGTTGATGCGAACTAAACAGCGAGTTTCTTGTTAATTTATGTGTGTGTTACGTGTAATCAAGAAGCAATCTTGGTGAAGGAAGAGTGTGGTAGGTATTCCATCTCCACTCTTGAAGCTCAAAAGCTGGCAATGGTGGGCTCTTGTATCCATCAACATCTTCTTCCTCATTGGTGGCTAAGCTGCTTCAGTCATTCTAGGTAGGTTTTACTACAACGAAGGTGGAAACAGCAAATGGATGGAAACTCTTGTTCAAACCGCTGCTTTTCCAATCATCTATATCCAGCTTTTGCTTCTTCCTTCTTCTTCAGAGTCTTCTTCTTGTTCACTCAAAACCATGGTCTTGATTTACGTTCTGCTTGGTGTCATCGTCGCTGGAGACAACATGTTGTACTCTGTTGGACTTCTCTACCTCTCTGCATCGACTTATTCGCTCATTTGCGCTACTCAGTTAGCGTTTAGTGCGGTCTTCTCTTATTTCATCAATGCTCAGAAGTTCACTTCTTTGATTCTCAATTCAGTGGTTCTTCTCTCTTTCTCTGCTACGTTGATTGCCCTCAACGATAATGCAGACGCTCCGTCTGGTGTCTCCAGGTCGAAGTATATCGTTGGGTTTGTGTGTACACTCGCTGCATCAGCTCTCTACTCTCTACTCCTCTCCCTTATGCAGTTCTCATTCGAGAAGGTTCTGCAGAAGGAGACTTTCTCAGTAGTTCTCGAGATGCAAATCTACACTTCTTTAGTGGCGACTTGTGTCTCTGTTATCGGGCTTTTCGCAAGCGGGGAATGGAGAACGCTGCATGGAGAAATGGATGGGTATCATAAAGGTCAAGCTTCTTATGTACTGACTCTGGTCGGGACAGCGGTTACGTGGCAAGTGTGTTCTGTAGGAGTGGTGGGTTTGATATTTCTGGTGTCGTCGCTCTTCTCAAACGTTATTAGTACGCTTTCTCTAGCTGTGACTCCACTTGCTGCTTTGGCTGTGTTCCGTGATAAGATGAGCGGCATTAAGGTTTTGGCAATGCTGATCGCTCTATGGGGTTTCGCTTCTTATGTTCAACAGAATCATCTTGATGACTTGAAATTAAGACGAGCGCGAAAACAAGCGCATGCCAGTCGGGTTGATCCGCCTTGTTAATTCAGGCAGTGTAATTGCTTTAGGTTGAATAACTTTTACTCGTTAGGACAAGCTTCTGTTCTTGTCATAATCTTTAAAAATCAGAATTTTTGTACGATCAAATTTAAATATACTGGTTGGTACATGGAACTTAATACAAATTGCAAATGCAGTCGGATTTAGCATAAGAACATGTATAAGTAAGAATGTCCGGCCAAGCATAAACTGTTAAGCCGTCGATTAAATCATTTAAGCATAAATTGCATTTCATATGCAATTTCAAGATTTTTTTATTCTTTAGGACACATTATGACTTACAAATTGCACATAGGGACACTTGTTGCTGGAGAGGCACACTTTCTCCTTTTGCAGTATCCTACATACCCTCAAATAAAACTCAACTACAATATCTTCTAATTATAACTCCTTTAACTAAGCTGTCACTTTCCTACTATAAGAATTTTAAAAACAATTTAAAAAATAAATGAATAAATCAGTTTCTTATTTTTCGAAAATTTCCATATATTTTCTCTCCAACTTTACTTTCGAAATTCAAATCTACCTTTTCCAATTTTCTCATTTTCAAACTTTCCGTTGAATTCTGATATGTAATTGATAAACCCACAAATCAAGATCCAAACTTTGTTGTTGGTTGATAGAAGTTATATGCGAATCAGCTGCCAGTTGATTAATGAGACGAACTCGACAATGATAAAACCATCGGAGAAGACGAGAGAGTCGCCAGAGACGAAACGAGCCAGCTCCTCGACCGATGGTGAGACACACCTTGGATTTTAATGAGCTCGATGAAGCTATGGTGGTTCGAGCTCGTCGCAATCCTCCACCACGAGTCTGCCGCCCAAGTTGACTCCTCGCCTTGCTCAGCTCACATCCACGAACTCTTGTTCATCATCTAGGTGAAGCTGCGGTGGTTTGAGCTTGGTATCGCCATGGATAAAAGCTCGATCGCATCTGCAATAAAAATCATGAATTTGCGCATTTGATCCTTGTATTTATGTAAGTATTTGTTTTGACTCTCAAAATTTTCAAATGTGCAGATTTGAATTCTAATTAGTCCCAAAATTTTCAATTATACACCGCAGCCATGTTTTATGCAATTATGTTCTTAATGATTACAATGTCGATATGAACATTTTCTAGTCTATTTCCACACCTACTAGTTCACAGTTTTAAGTTTCTTGGTTACTTAGTCTTTTTTTTTTTTGTAAAACCTGAGACTTTTATTAAACTTAAACATTGTTTAGAGCCCATAGGGCTTGTTTAGCAACATTATCGGCCCAAACATTAGCCGTACGATTAATAAATGAAAAAGAGATTGACTTAAATGAAGGAAGCAGAGAGTAGATATCTCGAAGCACACCGAAGATCTCAAGCTTGTTCTCCCTCTTCTTGATCGTATTCATGAGGATTTGAGAGTCAGAGAGTATTGAGACTGCATCGAGGCCGTGAGAGAGGGCAAAGTTTATGGCAGTTATTACCGCCAAGGTTTCCGCCATGAGGGGCGAGGAGACCGAAGTCAGGCTCGCTGAGTGCTGCGTTTTCGAGATCCGATCATCAATGATCCAACCAAGCCTTGCTTCACCCGTTGATGGATTCCATGCCGCATCGGTGTAGATAGACATGAGTCCAGCAGTATTAGGATTTGGTTCGACTCTGATCACCGGGATCATCGGTTTTGGGGATGGGCACGGTTGCGCCCTTATCCATTCTTTCTCTTCTGTAATCGCCTTCAAGATTGTCTCTTTGGGAGTTAGGAGTCGTTTTTCAAACATGACCAAATTTCTTGCTTTCCACAGGGACCAAACGATCTAGGCTGCAAGGGTTCCAGGTCCAATCCCCACTGGTGGGAGGGAGGGTAACATCCTAGCCTTTTCCCAACCCTCAATGGTCGTAGCGGCGTCTTGTGGGTAGAAATGGCCTGCAAGTGGAGCCAACTCCCAGACTTGTACCGCAAACTGGCAGTGGAAAAGAAGGTGCGCGACTGATTCTTCTGTATTGCAACGCTTACAGAGAGTAGATATCGGTATGTTTCTGATAGCGAATTGTTCTCCTACTGGTAGAGCTCCATGTAGGGATTTCCATAGAAAGATTTTAATCTTTTCCGTTGTTTTGATGTTCCATACAGACGTGAGCCACTTGACTGTATCCACTGGCGTTGTAGGAGTTGAAGGAGTTGAGTTGGCCTCTGTTTCCGTTGCAGCTAAGTATCCAGAACGTGTGGAAAATTCTCCAGAGGGGTTCTTTAACCAGACTAACTCATCAGATTTCCCTAACCTACTAGGTCTGATCTTTAAATTTGTTCTTTGTGGAAAGGGAGCACCTGTTCAAGTTTCTCAACATCCCAACCAGTGCTTCCAGGGAGGAATAGGTCAGAGACTTTGAGATGTTGGAGGTGTTCCGGAGCCGGCCCAAACGGTCTTACTTGTTCACAATGTGAGAGCCATGGCTCTGACCATATCTCTATGCTTTCCCCCGATCCTACCATCCATCCCAGTTGGTTCTTGAGAAGGTCTCTTCCCATGAGTACGCCTCTCCAGCCATGTGAGGAGGAGGAAGGTGCTTGACACTTTAGGAAGGTTTCAGATTGGCAGTATTTCCCCAAAAGGCACCGAGCCAGGAGACACGTAGGGTTCTTCAGGATCCGCCAGCCAATCTTTGCTAAGAGGGCGTCATTGAAAGTGGTAACATCCTTAAATCCGAGCCCCCCTTTGCTTTTTGGCTTTGCCATTTTGTCCCACGCCTTGGTTACTTAGTCTTAAACATAGAAACCAACAAAGAACTGAGATTTTGATAGAAACATAGAAATGAAACAAAGAAACAGAGTAACATCAAAGCGTATGTTATGTAGAAGATGAATCAAGGCACAATCTTGAAAGCCTTGTACTTATCAATCCAAGAGATAAAAGAGTTGTTGGAGTTCCTGAAACCAAGAAATCCATACTCTTTGCTCTTGTTCATACTATCAATCATTCCTTCAACACCAAGCACAACATCAGCAAACCACCACACACCAACCTCATTAAGCTTCTTCTCCTGCAACTGACCTTCACCATCTCCTTCTAAACCCTCTCTTTCCCTTTCATCATCTCCACCAACCCCACATTCTTCCCTTCCTTGAATCCATACTCCTCGATCCCAAACTGCTCAGCAATAATCTTCCCCAGATGTTTTCAAGTGGAAACATCAGCGTTGCTACAGTTAAATGCTTCATTCTTGGCGTAAGGATCAACCGCAGCCAAAATCTGCTTCTCAGCGATCAGATCAGCGTCTGACGCCGTCGTGAAACCTTCCCACGCCTTCTTTCTCCCGGAAAAACCAATTTAGACCCTTCGTGCTTGCAGATGGCTGCCTAGACGCAGAGAGTCCCCACAATGTTCATCAAGCTATACGGAGAGAAGCCGAAGATAGTGTTTGGTCTATGCACAGACCAAGTCACACTCTCTTTCGACTTGATCTCTTCAGACAGAATATCCTCAAGAGTATAATAAAAGTTCTCGATCTGCAACCTCAGCATGTCCTCATTGAAAGGCGGCTCCTGACATTCTGGAATCAATTTTAATAAACATATTTGCATTCAGCAGTAAGTGATAACAATGTAAAAACAAACCAAAAAAAATTTCAAATTAAAACCTGCAAAATAACTGAGAAGATGTGCACACACTTGGCGGCAAAGATTAAGCAGAACATGCCGAACCATAAATTTAAGTTTCAAATCTGAAACTTTGATGATTTAAACTCTACTACAATATCTTTAGCAGCTGAATTTTCTGAGAAGTCACCAACTAAACGACCACCAATCTCGTCAGAATTTGGTAGATCATATTGTCTCCCCCGCTGCTGCTGGCTTACAAAAGTGATGGTGATTATATATTCTGGAGGTTAGTTAGTGCTGAAACAGAGCATACCTTATAAGTGGTTTTACCTAAAGTAAATCACAAAGAAATTTGGTAAACGTGTGTATGATTTAAAACGACGCACTGATGCTTTATAACAATTTTTTTTAAGTACGGTAGTTGGTTTGTGCAACTTTTTAAACTAACGCAGCATGGTCAACTTTTTAAACTTTTCTGATTTTTGTAGAGCAACACAGCTGTTGGGGAGCATGGTAAATATGTTTCCTATATTAATGGTTTTGAAAAACTTTCAAAACTTTGACACAGAATTTTTGTTGCTAACTTCTCGATCAAATGCTGGAATGGGACAAAGGGGGTCAAAAAAATCTAGAATAGACCTCTTCTATTTTTAATTAAAAATTAAAAAAAAAATCGAAAATAGGGGAAAAAGACTAAGTAACCAAGAAATATCAACTTATTTACAGATCCAACCACCGAAACCCATTAACCCGACCCGACCCAACTTCGAAACCCTAAATTCCCAATTTCATCTTTCCCCACTCACGATTTCAAACGGATTTCAAACTCTCTCTCCCATAACCACCACGATTTCAAACTCCCATCTCTAATCAAACTCATATTCAAGCACAATCATCTCAAAACAACAGTTCCCATCTCCAATTTCGTGTGTGCAATGTCGCCAAAAACTCGGCTCGCCCAGAAGAAAGAAAAAGCGGGAGTGTCGGAGAAGAAGAAGAACGCCGGCGTGAAAAGAAAAGAAGCGGCAGCGAAAAGGAGAGCCGCCGTTAAGAAAAAGAGAGATGCGGCGAAGAGGAGTGAGACCACAAAGAAGAAGAGGAAGCGAGACCGTGGTCTGGACGGTGGGTCCTCGTCGAATCCAACTAAGAGGGCTCGGAACCGTGTGAGAGAAACCGCAGCATCTCCACCGGAACATCAAGGCGTTCATTCCCCCACACCAGCAGCAGAATTGCCTTCTCAGGGCGATAGCGAGGGTACACCACACCCAGTGATTCCGAGTCAGCCACAAAAATTGCCAACACCAACTCATGCAGCGAGTGAGGCCGAGAATCCACAACAACCTCGAGTAACCTCAGGCTCTTCCACAAAGAGTCCTTCACATCGTGTAGACGAGCAGAACGGTGAGGAGATTGGATCTAACAACAGAGATTCAAACGCACCCGAGGTTGCCGTTGATAATGACGCGCCAAGAACGGTAAACAAGTCAATTTAAAATGGTTTTAGAATTATTTATGATAGGGTTAAACTAAGAAATATGTAGTAATTATATAAGTAGTGTAACTAGTACAACTAAAAGAATAAAACTAGTTCAACTGGTAATAATATGTTGTAAACAGAATCAATGGAAGTAGTATAACTAGTACAACCACACTTCTTATAAATAATATAACTGGTACAACTATCAAAAGTATAATTAGTTTAACTAATACACCTGAGTATTGAATAACTAGTACAACTAAAAGAATGAAACTAGTTCAACTGGTAATAATATGTTGTAAAACAGAATCAATGGAACTAGTATAACTAGTACAACCACACTTCTTATAACTAATATAACTGGTATAACTATGAAATTTATAATTAGTCTAACTAATACAACTAAGTATTGAATTACTAGTACAACTAAAAGAGTGAAAATGGTGCAACTGGTAATAATATGTTGTAAACAGATTCATGATAACTAGTAAAACCACTTTTTTTATAAGTAATATAACTGGTACAACTACGCTTCTTATACGTAGTCTGACTGGTATAACTAGAGAAGTATTTTGTATAACTATTTAATGAGATGGTGTTGTCGTTGTATAACTAGGCTTGCTGGTAGAACTAGTAATATTATTTTTAATTTAATTAGTGTAACTGGTACAACTAAGTGATTTTGTGTTGTACAACTTAGTTATTTATTCAGTGTATTTTGTTTGTGTTTTTCAGGTTGATAGGGATGATATGACCGTAGAAGCTGATAGACCTGCTGGTTTTTTCTTCAAACCGAGCGACTATGGAAAGTGTTGCAAGCTCTCCTTAAGGTGCCATCAACACGATTTTCTGAAAACGATTGAAAAGTTTGAGGCCTCAGAGAAGAGTTGGTTTCAGGATCATCCTCAGTTCAAGCATATATTCCACATGGATTGTACCCCAATAAGAAAAGTGATGGGATTGTGGATGTTGCTACTTCGTACTATGCATACAGGAAAGGGTCGACAAGCTTGGTTTGGGGTAAACGGTGTTCCAATTAGATACTCTATCAGGGAACATAGCCTCCTCTCTTGTTTATACTGCCACTCATATCCAGAAAACTATCCGAGCATAGGGAGCATGAAGTTTGCGAGAAAGCATTTTAAGGTGAAGAAGACAAAGGATGGGAAGGAAAAGGGTCTGCAAGTGACAGAAGCGGATGTCTTAGAGAAACTTCAGAAGATGAAGTTTGATGGTAGTGGCGATCGTCTGAGGATGGCGGTTCTTTACTTTCTGGCTAGAGTTTTATAAGAGGAAGGTTAAAAGGAGGATACTTCATTGAGTATTTCATTCTCCAAGCAGCAGAAGATCTGGAGTTTTGCACCGAATTTCCATGGGGCCGTTACACATTTGATGATTGCATGAAGGAGATTTTTCATGTGAGGGATCAGTTTCGTGATGGGATCCCAGAGAAGGCACAATGGGTATTTCCTGGGTTTATCAACCCTTTGGAGGTATATGAATTGTATTTTTTATAAGCATATTTGTTATAATATAACTAATGTGATTGTGTGAAATGATCTGCAGATATTAGCATTTGAATGTATCCCTGTCCTTAGAGAAAGATTCAGAGAGCCTGTTCCAAACTGTTTTGATGGTTGTCCAAGAATGTGCAAATGGAAGTTCAAGAGGACTGGAACAACAGAATTTCCACGTGACATGATTTATCGGACGCTAGGAAACACAAAGGTAAAAGCTTATAATTGTTTTTAAGTGTTGTTTATGTCATTTTCTTCAAGTTCATAGTTAATTAAATGTGTAATTTGTTGTTGGTCATATTTCAGGAGATTATCAGTATTTTGGAACCACAAGGATATGAAGCAGACCTTTTGTATGAAATAATGGATGAAGGGACTTATGAAGACTTGGAGCTGATAGATGATTCGGATACGCCAGACATAGATCCTACTAGAACCAGGGAGTAAAATTTTCTGGCCTTATCTATTCGCGATGGATGTGAGAACCCAAGAGCAACAAGAGCAAGCAAGAGGCGAGGCAGGAGGCGAGGCAGGGGGCGAGGCAGGAGGCGAGGCAGGAGGCGAGGCAGGGGGCGAGGCAGGTCGTGAGAGTTTAAGAGAATTAGAGTTGAAGTTGAACAAAAGAATGGACGATGGATTTGCATTGAGAGACGAAACAATTCGTCTTCTAGCAGTAAGAGTAAAGGAGTTGGAACAAGACAAGATTCAGAGAGAAAGTTGGTCATTCCAGTTTGGTGAAGCTGAAACCGGATATGCTTCAGGAGGAAGAAGAAGAGATAAGGATGGTGATGAAGAGGCTGAGATGCATGGTGATAAGGAGGGTGATGAAGAGGCTGAGAAGCATGGTGATAAGGAGGGTGATGAAGAGGCTGAGAAGCATGGCTTGGATGATTATGAGGCTGATAAGGAGGGCGAGGACAATGGTGACAAGGATGGTGATGAGGCAGAGGCTGAGAAGGATGGTGATGAGGCTGAGGCTGAGAAGGATGGTGAGAAACAGATCGAGGCTGAGGCTGAGAAGTTGATGCAAGGTAAGTCATGATAACATATAAGTTCAAGTTATATTTTTAATGATGATGATCTAAGTCAGGATGTATTTTTGTTCAATGTAGATACTGACGAGAGATTTGATGATGATGGAGATGAGCAATCTACACTTCAAATTATGGCAGGCACTGCAGAGAGATTTGAGAAGGCTGCTACGGAAAAAACTGCTGCGGACAAGACAAATGAGGTTTTAGATGATGATGATGCTTTGGAGAAGGAAGTTGAGGTTGGAGTTGATGATTCTTTAGAGGAGGCAGCTTCGGTTGGAGTTGATGAGATGCCAAAGAGGGTGCCCAAGCGTTCTCATTTGTTGAGGTCTCCTTTTACGCCAAACTGATTTGGCGAAGGGCATAAACTATGTTGTTGTTTTTGGAACCTGTATGCGTTTGTTTTAAAACCTAAATCCAAACTTGTATGTGTGTATTTTAAAACCTAAAACTTGTATGTGTGTGTGTTTTAAAACCTAAATCCAAACTTGTATGTGAGTAATTGATTTGGTGGTTGAACAGGTTGCATTTACAGGTGTTTTACTAGAACAAGTAAAACTGGCATCAACTTGCCAAAAAACAAAAATTAGTACAACTAGAAAAACTAGTACAACTAGTGTTGAATTAAAACGTGTAGGACTTATCTGGGAATCTACTTATCTGAAACACATTATGCACACAAAGTTGTATTATTTTTTTAGTTATACTGGTTTCTACAAAGTTGTACTAGTTTATTAGTTATACTGGCTTGTACAAAGTTGTACTAGTTATTTAGTTATACTAGTTTGTACAGAGTTGTACTTTGGCAGTGAAACCTGGAAATATTAGTTGTACCAAAGAAAAAATATCATTATCTAAATTGTACTATTTATTTATGTTTACATGTGTTTGCCCGGATACAATGAAATCATCACTATTGTTAAAATACTTGTCATGTATGTTTTACAAAAAATATGTGGAAAAACAAGTTAACAAACCTTAAAAGTATAAGGTAGATCAAGCAAACTTTTGTGATGAAGTTAAAAATCCAAAAAATAAAAATAAAAACCAATACAAAACACGACGAAACCTATCCAAACACTTAAAAAAATAGACTATTTGATTGTTTTATTAATATGGAAAGCCCAAAAGAATATTTAAATTTCAGAACCTGCATAGTTGTAGTAGTTATACCAGTAGAACCTATTTTAGTAAACTAGACATAGTTGTACTAGTTATACCAGTCTAACCTATTTTAGTTTTACTAGTTGTACCAGTATGACAACACAGAAATATGAGTGTTATGTTTTATGAAGTTTTACCATGTTGCACTTGTATTACCTGATTGAAACAACACAACGCATAAATAAATTCTACAACACATAAATAAGTTCCACAACACATAAGCAAGTTCCATAACAAGTTAACAAGTAAGACTCATTCATCATTTTTTTCGTTACCACTTCCTTCGTTGTCAGCTCCCTCGTCCCAATTTCCCTCGCTGCCACTGCTGTCACTACCACTGCTATCACTGCCACTGCCATCACTGCCACTTTCTTCGTTTTCACCAATCAATGGTGGAAACTTCTTCTTTCTCTTTCTCTGATATTCTCCGGCAGACGGGAATCTAGTAACCTGTAGTCTTCCTTTTTTTTTCTCCACATACGGAGGGAAGACAACCTGAGATCGAATTTCCTCAGGAATTTCAGAACTTTCCCATGTTGAATGATGAGACACTGGATATATTGTCGTGTAATATGCCAAAGTTCACTGTTCCATCCAGTAATACTTAGAACAATAATGTTCAGCCATTTCTCCACGTGCCATGATGGCAGCAAGTGCATGCACACAAGGATACCGATCAATATCAAAATACCTACAATAGCATGTTCTATTGCTCAAATCAACCAAATAACCATGACCATCCTCGCTAAGCACATTGTAGTGACCTTCAAATGTATTTAGCTCGGTCACCTTGAGCTTTTTAGCCGTAGGATATATGTGATGCAATATCCCATGCACATGTGGGATTAGTACCTGCCTCTCTGGTACGCGTAGAGATAATAGATGGTATTTGTTGAACCATTCTGTTATCTTTTCCACGATCACATCAAGCATTGGAAACAACGCATATTTCCTTGGTTCCTTCAAAACACCATTGATAGATTCAACAGTGTTGGTTGTGTCTATGTTGTACCTTTCTCCCGAAAATTCACATCTTGCCCATTTGGTCTCATGAACACTGTCATCTATATACTCGGCCGCTTGAGGATACATTTTCCTGAAATCGTTGTAGCATTTTCTGAACTCCACCTCACTGTAAATACCATCAATATTTCTAAATTTTTTGGCAACCCCTTTCTTGTTAACATTGCTGCAAGCTCCGCTGACATTATTAGACAAGTGATAATTGCAATTTCCACAGATCGCCAATGGGTAAACCTCGTGTACTTTCTTGATGATGCTTTGGTTTCTATCAGTACAAAATACAAGCTGAGGATCATTTGGTATCATAGTTTTTAATATAGTCAGAAACCACTCCCAGCTTGCATTTTTCTCACCATCTACTACCGCAAAAGCAAGGGGATAATGATGATGATCTGGATCCTGAGCAGTGGCAATGAGAAGCACTCCTTTGTATACACCCTTCAGGTGAGTTCCATCCATTATTATCACTTGCCTCATCGCCTTGAACCCTTCGATACAAGCTCCGAGCGCAAAGAACATATACTTAAACTGGTTCTTCTCATCCACTTCTAATCGTGTAATGGTATCATGATTCATCCTTTGTAACATGTACAAGTAAGATGGCAGCCTAGCAAAACTCTCCTCCTGGTTACCACGCAAATCACTCAAAGCTTTATTTTTCCCTCTCAAAGCCGTAGAATAAGAAACCTTAACACCCAGTCTGTTATGCACCAAATCTATGAGAGTCTTTGGATCCGGAGTCTTGTATTTGTCGGGATAATCAGAGTGCACCACTGATGCGAACAAGCTTGGTGTGCCTCTTTTCTTCTTCTTCATGACACTTGCATCTCCACGAAAGCACGTATGCATCTTTCTATACGTTCTGATAGAGAAAAAAGTACAGTTCTTCAGCTTTGCAGCTCGTAAATACCATCTGCATCCAGCCCCACGACATTTCAATATGTAAACCAGAGGATTCGACTTCTTTATATCAACCTCAAAAAAATTGGAATGCACACCTTTGTCCACTAAATCCCTCACTTCTTCTCTAGTCGCAAATTCTTGATGCAAACTCATATCAATGCCATCATCCCACTCTGAATTGACAACATGAGATTCAACTGCTGTAACAGCCGGCAACTCCTCCCTATCATCCATTTCATCACCCTCTTCACTGATTTTCTCATGCTCAAACTCATCCTCCTGAATTTGAGGAATAATTTCCAACTTTCCAACTCCAACCATGCCATCATTAGCTCTGGCAATTCTCAGATTTTCCTCATTCATAGAAAACATCTCGTTACTCTGATTTTCTGAGACGATTTCCTTAAGCTCCACATGCAAGACACTACGTCGGTTTTTCTTATCTACCTTCATTAAATATCCTAAAACATCTTCATCATCCAAGATATAACAAGGCCTCTTATTATTTAATACCAGCGGAAAGTAACTCAATTGAAGCTTCGTCCCAACTACATCAATCTTCATTTTCTTGGCTATTCTATCAACCAACTAAGAATAAGTAATCTCCTCATATCTTCCTTTCATCACTAGTGTAGACATATGTTGCTCTTCACCATGTTCAAAATGTATCACCACAGACCCATTACTATCCATAGTTCCTGAAAATGACTAAAAACCAACATTATTTATTAGTTAGTTCAGTTATACCAGTTCTACGGTCACAATAATATCAGTTATACTAATACTATCAATTAGACTAGTTTAGATGTAACAGTAGTTATCAGTTATACTAGTAAGACCAGTTATACTATGTCAACTTTGCACATGACTACTATAAGTTATACGAGTGGTACTAATACTATCTATTCAAAGTGTTACTCCAAGTTGTACCTGGTTTACAAGTGGTATGTTTCGTATGAACAATATCAGTAATACTAGTTCTGCTTGTTTTACTACTTTCCATTTTACTAGAGTTGTACTTGTTGTACCATAGACAAAAACGATTTATTCTACAATATCATGCTTCATATTTTAACCAAATTATATTAAACTTTATAATCTGACTCATATGGTTAACAAACATTTTATATGACTAAACTGAAACAAACAACAATAAAAAGAGAGAGAAAGAGAGAGTTTACACTTATCAACCGATTTCAGAACTAAGGACGACATACATGACCTGTTTCACAGCGTCCTAACCTGTCGAAAGACCCCAAGAAACAGAGGTGAAGGTTTGTGGATGAAGAGTTGAAGAAGAAAGCTTTTGTTGGTGAGGAGAATGAATTTTCGTGGTAGTTGAGTATGGTTGTAGGAGAAATGAAGAAGAAGAAGAAGGATTAATGCATCTGTGGGACCCAGGCGAGAGAAGGGTTTGGATGTGAGATCCGAAGGCCAAGATTAAAACAAAGACATAAGATCCGACGGCTTAAGGGTGAGTTTCATTAATGGCATTCTTGTAAATATTGATCCCTTTTCTTCTAATGATCTGACGGCTCACGTTATATCCCATAGAATTCTGATCCAAGAGTTCATATTGATCTCATTAATGGGGCAAATTGTCATTAACCACTCCCTTGTTCTATGGGAGATTACTTTAGGTGGTGCCAGATTTTTTTTCATCCTTTTGTCCCATAGTAGATTAAAGTCCCTAACTTCTTATGAATTTTCATGATTTGATTTATATGCAAATTCGGTTATTCAAGAAAATGATTAATAAAGAGAGAGAGTTAAATGGTTATTCCACACAAATTCGGTTGTGAGATTTAAATAGTGTAGACAATCACTGCAACAAATAGTTAAAATTAAATTTAAAAAAATGGTAAAAATTGCATAATAGTGAAAACAGCCACCCTAACAAAGAGTTTAAATTAAAATAGAAAGATGCCTAAGCATTATTTGATAAGCAAAAGTGGTGGAGGAATTGTTTAAGGGTAATTCTCTCAAATAATCTTTTAAAAGTTTTTGTGACAAAAACTTTAAAATAGTTATCCTAGGGAATTTCTCATTGTTTCATCTATGCCGGCCTATTTCCGACGTGCCTTCTTCTTCAAATTCTAACTGGCTACATGTTTCTGATTGCTAGCAGCTGGACGGTTGACATTAGTGACAACAGATGAGGATGGCTGGTTGTTGTCAATGGTCTCCTCACCGAGTTCTGATGTCATACAATCTCCTAACTCCGCACGAGTCCCATTGTCACCAGGAGGGATATTTGTTGCTTCTATCTTGTCTCCTGGCATTGTCATCCACCTGTCAAAAAGGGAATGATGTGAGTGTAAAGTTGGGATACTTGTACGCTAAAAAAAATATATAAGGTACTCACATCATTAACAAAGGCTGGTAAGTGTGCCCTCTCGTGCTCGGTTATGATACGGGATACAGTTAAACCGACCAAAAAATGATTAGCATAAGCTAATTTTATGTGATTCATCGGAGGTCTTACCAAAATCTGAGCAGCTTCAGCAGCTTGAATGTTGGTTAACCTAGCAATCTCTGTATCGAAGGCCACAAAGACACCATCATCCGTCTGGTCTGTCACTGACAATGGATAGTTAAGTCAATTACTGTACATGAACCAAATACCAACTATACTTAAAACATTTGGAAAAAGAAAAGTTCACAAGATTTACCTCAAGACACCCACAGCCTTTGGTTTATCAGTTATCACTGAAGAGGCAAGTGAAAGAAGAAACTTCACGCTGGAGTTTCTTTGTGCATTTGGAGCACCCAATGTAACACCATCCCTTTTTTGGCCTGAATACTTGTCACCTCGGCCTTACAGAGAAACTCAATAATCTGACACACAGAAGAGGAAAATAACAATTAAAACCAAAAGCACGACATATCCAGTTTTTAAAGGAGGTTATACCATGAGAATCTGCTGTAACGACATACTGGTTCAGCTCAGCAACGGTTAGGGGCTCTATTTTATGTGCAGGAACCACCTTTGATGAAGAGGATGTTGAAGCATAAACCGAATTGAAATAACAGTAATATATAAAGGGATATTAAGGAAAGAAACGATTGTCAAACTCGGATAGAAACCGAGAAGAAAATCATTTTGAGAAACGGACATGGAGTTGAGATACAATCTATTTCCTTAACTCTGAATATTCGCTCCGTTAGTGAGACGGAACAGTACGAATATCGAGTCTCAGGATACAACCATGGTAGACGATTCACGCTTCACTCGTGAACGCTCTAACGAACTAATATATCTACGAAAGACTCTCTAGACTTACGCTAGGGGACTTGCTGATTTTTTGTTGCGTAAAAACTTAATGCGAAATGAAGGAGGAGACAAGTTTTCAAAGAGGAGAAGACGAACCACTTTCCGTAACTGAGGCAGCGCGTGCGCACATTGGCGGAAATCTCGCGGAGATCACGGGAAGTTGAGTTTCGAAAACTTATTCCTCAAGACACTCTCTTATCTCGTTGAAAAATTTCAAGAGGATAAAATGCATGCCATTTTTATTTTCTAGACAAACTACTTGTCCTTTTAAATAAATTTGCATGTTGTTTTTCCCGAATTGAATGGAAAACGTTGAGCTTAATTTGGTCCAAAAAATCTTATTGGGCCAAGACCAACTCCCACTCCCACTCCGAACCGGCCGGACGGCGGCGGTGGCGCGCATGGTGGGCTATCCTCTCTCCCGAAGCTGTTTAAGCCATGATAATAGATGAGCATATATATACTACTCCATTTCCTCCTTCCTGGGCGATGTGGACCCTCCCACTCTTGCCATTTCAATTAATTGACATATCATATGGGCTATCATATGGGCTGGAGCCCATTGTCATTTTGAATTCACATTTTAATAAAAGCACACGGCTTTTCTTGATCCAAAAGGAGTTCTCGTTGGTTCCGTCAACAGCCAACCTAATGGTAAATATGTGCAAAGGCATCAACATGTAAGAGTAACTCATATGTAATCAAATTTATTACATATTGAGAGTTCTATATCAAATAGATAGCATAAGAAACACTTACTTTTCATGTTGTTCTTTCCCTACAGCTGTTTCACAGTTGAATTAGATGTGGGTACCAGATGCGGCGTTGAGGAATAGCCGTCCTGCAAGTGGAATGTGTGACGATGGAATGTTACATACTGATCAAACCTCAATTAAACAAAAGTCGGCTGCTTAAGGCCTACCATTATGCGGGATCTGTTAGGATAGAAATTTAACTAACCTCTAACATATTTGGGGTTAATGCTTGTAAACGGAACTATCTTTGCCTCAGAGCTGTGCCTTTAAGATTTGATATGAAAATTGAAAGCTAGATTGTCAGATAGACAGACACAAAAATTTACATCCCTGTGAAGATTCAATTATAATGGGGTTAAAAAGGAGTACGATTCATAAAGAGTTGTTACAGAGAATAATCACTCTATGAACTTATATACAAAGTACATTTCTATGCGCAGAGTCACCATTACACGCTTGGGCACTGTGGGTGCTGTCCTTGATCGTCCTCCTGATTGCACTGAGTTCACCAACAATATCTTGCAAAATTTTAAATATAGGGGCGTTAATAAAGTTGATGAATCTATTGGAGTAAGTTTTTATACAGAAGAACAGTGAAACAACTGGTAGTTTTCTTTTGGTATTTGCCAATGATAATAGCTGCTTGTGGCTGCGGAATCGGATAGCATCACTTTGATCATAGCTTTAGCTTATGAACACAGAAGAAGATGCTGATAATCAAGTTTACAGAAAAAAAAACTAAGAAACTAAATGCTGAAACACATGTGAAATAGACGAAATCTATTCAAAATGGCTCATTCAAAAATATGTCCAACAAATATCTGAATAGGAAAGCTTGATAATGAGGATCTAACACACTGGAAAAGTTGAATAAAATTATGAACATGAGTTTAAGAACAGAACAACCTCTGCATTCAGTAGGAGCATATCCATTCCCGTCAGCTTGCCATAGTGTTTGATGTTCTTGGCTTCCCAGAATCCGGACTTCAAACTTCAAATCAGAAAGGAAGATTGATGAGTTAGCCATTTCACAGAAAACAAATTAGCTTTGATGTTTTCACAGATTGAGAGGATGATATTGAAGTAAAGAAGGCTAGCTTTTATATAGTTGTGGATACATGGCTTTGCAGAGGGATAACTCGGATTCAATATCAGATCATGATTCACGTCGGTCTATGGAATTAAGATGGTGATAAAGGCAATGAAGCTGCACCTCAGAGCGTTTCGGTTGTTTAGAAGAGAAGACTAAATGACACGATTGTAGACCAACAAAGAGATTCTTCAGGTTGATTTGAGTCAATGAATATCTCGAAACACCATTGATAGTCTCAGAGAACATGATATCACTCAAATTACCCTAAAGAGTGAATTTACTCTCTCAAATAAAAGGTTCAATTGCAGTACTTAGGGATCGAATCCACAAGGAGCTAGGGAACCTAATGAATCTAATATGATTTGTTAAATATGATGTTTTAAGATTTAAAATGTAAATTTGCAGTTTTGTTGAGCAAATAATTGCTCGATTAATTGGTTGAGGTTTTGGTGATTAAAAGGAAATAGCTAGACTTAGGGTTTTTATTCAGGAAACTTGAGATTATAATCCTACAGATGCTTAATGAGTTGCATGCATGATAATGTAAAGCTCAACTACTAAATCAACAAGTCAATCAGCTCTCGCATGTCTGGACTTATCTATTAACTAGATCTAATGACCCAAACAAATGTGTTCGATCAATAGTAGTGTCGATCGATGATCCTATAAGTATATCGATCGATACACCTTTCACTCTGTCGATCGATTATCCAGTATGGATATCGATCGATGCGTTTCTAGTTAAGCTTTATGCACGGGTTGAATGAGGCTTACTAAGCTCACTACATCAGCTCTCGCCTTACTCTTAGCAAGAATCTTAGCTCAGTTAGAATGTTTTCAGGATGAGAATGAAGCTATCGATTTTATCTATCAATCCAAGGGCAAGTTCTAGGTAGCTAATATAGAAACATGCATTAATGACAATCCTAATGACTATTATCACAACTCAGCAATCTATAGTTGGGGTTAATCCCTCATAACCTATTTAAACTCTAAAATCTAACAGTGGAACTACTCAGACATGGCCAAACAATTCATGAAAACAATTAGGTAAGAAAACTTCATTAGAATAATAAATATATATTAATGGAGTTCCAATCACAAATTATAACTTTGGATCTTCTCTCTAATCTATCAAAATCCTAAAAATATATTGTTGAAAGTAATAAAACTAGAAACACAAGAAAGCACACTCTGCCTCTAACATGGTGGCGAAGCTTATATAATTAGGTTAAAACTCGTCAGGGGTAATCTTTTAAATTGGTGAAGACTTGGGCTTCAATTCGGCTGTGACCAAACAGGCTTTCTGCGGGCTTCGCTGTCGATCGATATTCTGATGTGAACATCGATCGATATTTGTTCCTCAATATCGACCGATGGTCGAGCTCGATGGTCATCTCGGATGCTTGCTCCAAATATCTCCAAAATGCTCCAAAATCATCATTTATCTCCAAATCACTCCTGATCTTATAAATATAATAAATAGACTCTATAATATAATAATTAGTAGTAAAAACACCTATAAAACATGGGTGAAAGTGGGTCAAATCCATGGTCTATCAACTCCCCCAGACTTACCTTTTTGCTTATCCTCAAGCAAAACAAGCATGCAGTCTCTCAGAAACAAGTTTGAAAATAGCAGGGACCCACACAATTTTAAACTTAGAATCATCACCTCTACAATATTGCAATCCACATCTAAGAAGTCCTAATCACAAAAGCACATTATACCATATCTTAGCTTAGCAACCAAATTCACCTAGCTAACAACTTAGCAAATCTTGTCTGACATTCCCCTCTACCAACCTCATTTCTTAGCATAAATAAAAGTGCATGCTTTACCTTGGGAGTATCGATCACATGATGCAAAGATTTTCAAACAAGTATCTGGACCTGCAGGTAAACATTAGTTCCTATCCTCTCTCTCTCTCTACTAATTTTCTCTCTTAGTCAAAGTCTGCTTATATTTGCAAAATCATTGACCAAGATAGGACAGGCTTCCATGAATCAAGCCTTAATGGTGGTTGCCACCAAGTCCTGTTCACTTCTTTTTGATCTATATCCTAGGATTATTTGTGAAGCAAGCCTTAATGGTTGTAGCCACCAAGTCTTGTTCTAATCCTTTACCTGTAGAGTTCTTATGAAGCAAGCTTTAATGGTTGTAGCCACCAAGTCCTGTTCGAACCTCTTCCTAATAAATCTCTAATAGATATGTCACTACAAGAAAAATGAGTTTTAATAGCAGTCCAGAATAGCGTTTTTTACGATTGTGCTATAGTTGACATACCCGTTAGTTTTAGATAGCGTTTGTATATTTGGAAACACTATGATAGAGTGGTATATTTGGAAACGCTATGATAACATATGGTTTTATATGTATCACTTGGGTTTTGATAGCAAAACATGATTAAAAACGCTATGTTTGGTTTTTAAATCCTTAAACCCTAAAACAAGTTTTTAAACCCTAAACTCTAAATACAAATTTTAAACTCTATTTTAACATCAAATCTTAAATTTAACTTCAAATGTTAGATATAAACTCAAAAATTAATCATTTCCAAAAATTTATCTCAAATCTTAAAATCAATATCCCAAACCTTTAACTTTTAAACCATATACTCATACATTTATTCTAAACTCAAAATTTTAAATATAAAGTAATTAAAAAAAATATCAACACTAAATAAAAATTCAAAAATTATTTCTTTTTCAAAAATTAATATTAAATCAATAGTCTAAACCTTTAATCCTCAAACCCTCTACTCAAACCTTTATTCCAAACTCAAACTTTAAATCTAAAATCTA
Source organism: Brassica napus (assembly GCF_020379485.1). Taxonomy (NCBI): domain Eukaryota; kingdom Viridiplantae; phylum Streptophyta; class Magnoliopsida; order Brassicales; family Brassicaceae; genus Brassica; species Brassica napus. The sequence continues at coordinate 7,843,216 of NC_063451.1, read as the reverse complement.
AAGACAAACTTTTCAAACCCTATACTCAAACATTTAAACCTTTAAACTAATTTCATTTACTTTTACTCTTTTACTTTAAACCTTTTACTTTAAACCTTTAAACTAATTCCATATTACAATTTAAAAATTTTGGACTTGTACTAATGGTTATATACGATGGTTATATACGAACCACACGATCTTCTTTTGGATCTAAAGTTAGGGATCCACTAACCGTTTTCTGATTGGTCAGTGTGGGGTGACAAAGATCGCTACTTTCAGCCTTTGATAAATGTTGATCCAACGGCCACAGTTAATTAATCAATTTTTCTAATTTATTTCTGCCTTAGATGTTTTTTCTTTTCTTTCTATTTTGTTCTTCTTCCCTACGCCATCAACATATCTCTTCTTCTTTTCTGTATCTCTGCACATATTTCTTTCTTATTCTCTAAACCACCACCACCACCGTCTCTTCTTATTCCTCTTGTTCGAATGGCGGTGGACTCCGAAGAAGGAAGGATGAGAAGACAACATGGTCGAGATCTGGAAATCCAAGTGTAGGAGAGCTTGCTCAAGAAGTGTCGCGAAGGTCTTCAATCCACACAGAAACTTCACTACGTTGCTTCTCCATTGCTTATGCTTCATCGATCCAGAAACAGGTAGAAATCAATATAGATCTGAAATCGATTTCTAGGGTTTAGAACTGATTAAATCGTTTTATTTTTTCTTTATTAGTTGGAGAGCTTGCTGTCTATAGTTGGTGGAGTATGGTCAGTGAATAGAAAATCTTGAAGCTTGAGAAAAAGGTGCGCGGAGAGGATAGATAAGCGGGAGACGAACTTGACGGTGGTGTATGGGATGAGTGAGCTTGGCAGTGGTGAGCCGAAGACGAGCTCGACGACAGTGAGTGGGAAGAGCCATGGTGATTCCATCGTCATCTCCAACGTCGAAGGAAAGAAGAGAGAGACGCGAGGGCTTGGTTGTCACAGCAAATGGTGGTTGACGGCGGCGGAGCTAAGAAGCTTGAAAGCGGCGTGGTTTTGTTATTAGGTTTAGTTAGCAAATATGTTTAGGTCTAAGCTTGGTTTAGGTCTAAGCTTGGTTTAGTTTTGGTTTATTTTTTTATATGTAAACCGTTTTTAGTTTATGAATAATTCAATTTAAAATATTTAAAATATTTTTTTCTATTTTTTTTTATTTTTCAATAATGTAATAATTACAATAAAAACACGCTATTAAAGAATATTTAATTGCATACAAAAAACGCTATCGTATCGGAAGAAAAGATAGCAGAGCATAAAACCGCTATGTAATGTCCTTTACCTATTATGACGGGCGATGATACAGCGCTTCAAAAACCGCTATAGTATCGTTATATAGCGTTATTCGTCCGCTATTAAAACTCATTTTTCTTGTAGTGTGTATATATAATAATAATATATATAATAATAATATTTTTTTTTAAATATCTATATTTCAAAAATAGAGAGAAAGAGGGTGATAAATCTATATACACAAGGCTTTACATCCCAGACTTGTTTGATGAATCCGATCCCATGTATACCAAGCCCCAAGACAAGCAGTTGTGTCAAGTTTAGTGTTAGAGGTCAGCTTTGGTCCCTTCAAACAATCTCAGCAAGTGTAACATAGTTGACATGTTCATTCCACTTTAGTATCTTTAGTACTATCTACAATTAGTAAGTTCTAGAATGGTGCTAATGAGTGGTTAGATAACAAGAAAAAATCTAATAAGTTCAATATCCCTTTCTTGACTCAATAAAAACTTTATGTTTGAAAATATTTTAAAATTCATGAATAAACTAATATCAGTAAACCTCCCCCTCAGACTTAAACTACACTGTCCCCAGTGTAAATTCAGTCGGAGTTATGGCGATAATAAATCATAAGTACTCAATGTAACGAGTTAGAACGATATACCAGACCGGAATGGATGTCGACTGATATAAGGATGTTGATATCGGTCGATGCAGGTACTGCTCTGTCGATCGATGTCGACAGTGTCTCATCGGTCGATACTTAAGGCAATCGTCTACTCGGATCTATTTTTGTTTCTTTTTATTTTTATGACCTGCAATAATTAAAGACTAACATAAATAGTATATTAATAAAAACTAAATAAATAGTACCTAATAGTGGGTTGCCTCCCACTCATCGCTTTGTTATAGTCATTTAGCTTGACTATGGAGGTGATTGGGCTAGTGATGTTGAAAGCTGGCACTTGTTGGGAAACAAGTCTCCATATCTTCTTTTCGTTTATTGAACCATGTACCAGTGAAGTCTCTCATTACTTCATATCCTCTGCGCCATTTGTCCTTCATTATTGTAGTTGCATCTTCTATCTTCTGGAATCTATCTCCAAGACTCTCAAGAATGAATTTATGTCTCATAAGCCTGGCGTATGTGCCAGCTGAGATCTCCTCTCCATGGTTGTGTGTATCAGGCATGTCTGATGTCACCTTTTGTACTAGCCTCTCTCGGTTTGAAGCTTCGTCGACCGATGTCCGATGATGAATGTCGGTCGATTTGTTGTTGCGTCTGTCGATCGATGCTGATGCTTCTGGTCAACGGGCAATGTAACTCTGAATCTCCACTAATTCCCCTTGAATAGCTTCTATCTTTGAAGTCAAAGCACTAATTCTAAGATCCATTGGGAAATAGATGTCATCACATCTCCCATCAAGCCTCTCTTCTGTAGTTTCCAAAGCTCTGTAGATCCCTTCTACTAATTGATCTATCTCTTCCCTGGTGTGTAAATCTGGTTGAGACTTCATCGAATGTGGGTGTGGTAGGTTGTCGTCGACCGATTCTGGTTTGCAGTTGTCGATCAATGCTGGTAGGAGACTGTCGATCGATGCTCGTTGATGTCTGTCGATCGATGCTCGTTGATGTTTGTCGATCGATGTAGGTCGAGTAACGTCGGTCGCGTGCTGAATTCTGGATATGTCTTGCTTCATCTCCTCCATGCAAGTAGTCAGCCAACTGATACTATCATTCAATGGATAGTAGTCACCATCAAGTTTCATCTGGAAGGCTTCTTTGTTCTTCTCTTGTTCTCTACAGACTCCATAGAACATCTCATTGATCTCGTCCCTGGTGTGGATCTCTGGTACTAGCTTTGTTTGAGTGAATGAGCTAGCATGTTCTGGAAGACAGATGTAGTTTGGCTCATCTCTTGAACCTCTTTCCAGAAGTCTTCTGATATCCTTGTTGTGAACACGAATGGCGTGTCCATCTAGATCTCTGGCGTATCCCTGATAATCTCTGTATATACCATACTCATCCTTTTCTTCCCAGTAGAATCTCCTAGCACCGAAAAGATGAAAGGCCCTTCTGCCAAATTTTGGACGTCCGTTGACCGATGCTGGGACGTCGATGTCGACCAATTGTTGAGTTGGATGGCGAGACCTTTGTTTGAAGCTTTTGTCTATGCCACCAGCTGTGTCATAGAACTCCTTTGTAAACTCCATTCGCTGTCTGAAGGATTGTCTGCTCCATTGGCTATATGAAGGATGTCTGCGATATCTTCTCGAGATACGTGCAGTATGCATCCGTCTATTCCTTTTGCGTAGCCATCTGGGTCCATTGGTTTTTGGTTTTGAACGGATGTCGATCGATGTGGTATGATCAACGTCGATCGATGTTGAAGGATTGATGTCGATCGATGGACGGATTGCTCTGTCGATTGGATGGCTGAAACGTGTTCTTCCCCAAGCAGCTTCTGCTCGATTTTGATCTGTTTCATCTCGTCTTTGCATGTTGAGAAGTTCCTCATATGTGAAACCCTCATGAAGTTCATCAGCTCCTTGATCACGGTATGTTGTCTCTACTGTGTAGCTCTCGTGATAGCGATCATTTGCCAAACTGCCAATTGAGTAATCTCTGTCTCGGGTAGCGTCGACATTAGTGTTGATCGACGGGAAGTAAGCAATGTCGGTCGATGCTCGAAGGTGATTTGGTTGGTGAGGTTGAGTGTCGATCGATGTTGAACCATATCTGTCGATCGATGGCGACTTCTTTTTCCAAGAGGAATGATGGAGAAGTCTATCTTCCTCGTCAAGATTCGCACTTTGTTCTATGGCTCGTTCTTCCTCATAATCTTCATCATACTCCTCCGTATGCATATTGTGTGTTGCCATGATGGGATTGTAGTAGTCGTTCTCCTATTCTACTAGACTACTGTCGACTAATTCTTCCTTTGGTGTGTCGGTCGATATCTGATGGGCACTGTCGATTGATGTTGCAGTGTGAGTTTCGATCAACGCCGAGTATTTTGTCTCGTACTCGGCTCCACAGTGGCATGCTGCAATGATTCATGGATCATTGATTCTTCTGGGGTCGTCTGTGGATTCTTGACTGGAATAGGGTTGTAGTGGACATGAGGATCTATGAGCGTTAGGCACAAATGGTTGGTTTGCAAGTTGCACACTGCTCCCACTGTTGACAAGAAGGCTCTCCTAAGTAGTAGATAATAGTTCCAGTTCAGCTTGATGTCCAAGACATGGAAATCAACTGGAACTAGGGCATTACCAAACTGCACCTCTAAGTCTCTCACAATCCTCCTGAATTCCTCTGGAACAATCCACAAAAGTGAATTATTCCTTGGAAGGCTCCACCTGCAGACCCAGATGGTCTGCCATAACCTTAGGTACGATGCTGACTGATGCTCCTGTGTCGCTCAAGGCATGTGGGAATTCAATACCCTTCACCGTGCAAGGTACTTAAAATTGCCCAGGATCACTCTTCTTCATCAATGTAATCCTCATCCTCATCTTTTCTCTAGCTTCACATAACATTATCCTAATGTCTTCTTCTGTCTCTCTAGATTCTCTGAAGAACATCCACAGTATGTGGGTATAATAAACCTCATCGAATGGCTTTTCTAGAGGAATCCTGAAGACTCTTTTTTGGAAACTTTCCTTCTCCTTTTCATTAGCCCCCCCCCCCCCCCCCCCCCTCTTCAGTGTTTTCGCCACTTTTCCTTTCTTTTCCTTAGGGTTCTTCCCGTAGGAACCTTATCAACCTCCATAGAATCTATTCCATCATCTGAAGGTGTCCTGACGGCCTCTGGTGGGTTTTCTGAAGGTTTGGGTTTGGGCCTGAGTGCATTAAGACGTGCATCATCTATCTTCGGCATCTGCACTTAGTACGTAATAGGTGCTCGTCAATCGATGGGCGCTCGTTGTTATCGATCGATTACGGTCTCCTGATGTCGATTGATGACGGTCTCTTGATGTCGATCGATAGCGAATGTCGATCGATGTTTATGTAGACTGGGCTGGGCGGATGTGGGTGTGGGTGTTTTGCTGCGATCTCCTCGTGAGTCATGATCCTTACGGCATTGCAAGATGCGGTTGACTCCGTAGGTGTTGTCGATCGATGTCTAGGAGAGGATATCGTTCGGTTTTGGGTGACTTCTGTCGACCGATGTTCGTGGGTTGGCGTCGATCGACACCAATGCATCCACCGAAACTCATCAGACTCTCTACTTCGAAATCTCCTTCTTGCAGCTTCTCTTCCTTTACCACTTGCCAGAAATCATCCCCAATGATGGCATTCATGTGGTGCTTCATCACATCATCTTCTACCCCTCTTGTCGAGGCTCCTTGCCTCTTAACAGCTTCTCCTGTCTGAACAACTTGCATCTCTAGCTTCTTCAAATGAGTGCTCAAAGTCTCAAACTTTGTGTTCAAGTTGGTGTAGACAGAATCAATCTTCCCATTGAAGTCCACTGTCATGCGCTGCTGTCCCTCGAGAACTCTATCAAGCATTTCCTCAATCTTGCTCTCTTAAGTTGGCGGTGGTGGCTTCTGGTAGTAGAAGCTTCCATAACTCATGTTGTTGTTGTAGTTGTAGTTGTTGCTGTAGGGTTTCTGGTGCTGTGAACTCTGGTTGAAATTGCCTCTATTTCCATAGGAGTTTTTGTTTCCACCCTGGTTTCCAGAACCTTGGAATCCAATTCCACTGATGAAGTTCACATCTGCTCCTCTCTGCTCTCCCCTCTGTGTCTCCATCCTCCAACTCCAAGAACTCTTTTAGCTCCAAGAAATCTTCCATGGTGATTTATTTATCTCCATCTGAGGTACGATCAAAACTTGATATATCAATGCTCTTTAGTGTCGAGTCTGCAATGTCCTAAAACAACTCGATCTTTCAGGGATTTCGAGTGGTATCAATCGATGACAAAAGTCTGTGTTGATCGCTGCTGAGGTGCTATCAATCGTTTCTGAGTTCGTACCGTCGATGGACGTTGAGGTCGTGCCGTCAGTAGACGTTGAGGTCGTACCGTCGATCGACATTGAAGTTCTTCCGTCGGTAGACATTGAGGTCATACCGTCGATCGACGTTGAAGTCGTGTCGTCGGTAGACGTTGAGGTCATATCATCGATCGACGTTGAAGTCCTGCCGTCGGTAGACGTTGAGGTCGTACCACTAATGTCGGCTTCTTCTACTCTGCTCAGCTCTCCAGATACATGTTGTTCATCACCCTCTACCATATATCTCCTTATAGATTCCATCTCAATCTCTATATTTGCTGCAGCATCATAGAGAAATTTGTTGAGGAAGGCATCTCTCATGTCAA